>NW_010231108.1:0-9138 GCF_000690775.1 Eurypyga helias
GTTTCGTGTCGTGCGCCCCCCGCTCTGATGCTCCTTCCCTCATGAAAGCCCCATCACCCCTGGTCTCGGTGCGTCGTTAAACGCACACCGTGCCCGCCTGCAGCGAGGTGAGGCGCGTCACAGCGCCGGGGCCGGTCCCCCCATCGAGGGATGGAAAACCGGCGTTTCCCGAAGGGTTCCCAACGCCACCTGCTGTTCCCTTCGCCCCGAGCCTGACGGGGACTGTCCCTTCCGTTTCCAGCACCCAAGGTCTGCGATGCCTGCAAAAACAAGAACGAAGACGATAACGACATCGTGGAAAACCTCTGCAAGAATGACTTCGGTAAGTGGAAGCGGAGTCCTCTCGGTTGCAACCGGAGAGTTGAGGAGCAGGTAAACCTCCCAGGGGAGTCAGGGAGAGATGTGCCCGAATAAAGGCAAGTCTTTGTCTTATCCACAGATGGACCCGTCCAACTGTTGGGTCACAAAACACAAAAATTCCACCTCGGAATAAGAAGCAGCCCTTTTTATAGTCCTTTGCTGTTTCCAAGCAGTGGTCTTTTATGTGGATGTTGCTGGCAAGTCTAATAGAAAGTATAATTAAAAAAAACCCAAAAACTAAAAGAATCTTTCATCCAGACTATTGCCTGGGGACAAGTAGAGCAAAGCTTGGTTTACACGTACCAGAGAGCTGCATGACCCATCTCGTGTATCGTAAGAAAGACTCTCCGCAGATTAAGAAAAGCTCTGTATATCATTGGACAGAGAAGGTAATGCACAGGCAGCTGGAGATACAAACTTAATGGAAAGGTCTGAGGTTAGAGGAGGACGAGAAAGCCCCTTGGACACAGGCAACTGAACCAGCACATTACCCACACATTAGCATTTCAAGAGAAAAAGGGAATAAGGAGGGCAATCCTTTTATAATAGGTCAATGTTTATACCTGGAAACAGATTTGTAGTATAAATACCTACAATTCAAAAGTCTTTATTAAAAACAAACAAACAAAAAAACCCAACAACAACAAAACCCCACACCACCCAAAACCTGAAACCATGACTGTGGGACATAATTGCTAAAACAACCAATAGCTCTGGCCTGGCAAATTGCACTCAGATAAACCCTCCTAAAGCTAAACATGCCCCACAGATTCTTACAGAGCCCTGCATCCCCTCTCCTAGTTATTTTACTAAATCGAATGCAGCTGTTGGACCAATTTGCCCTCTATGGGATCTATTCTTTCAAAAAAACAATGCATGTGAAATATCATTTCCTTACAGGTTTGCCTAAAATCCTCCCCAGCCTAATAAATTAAGTTTAGAAGTTTTCAGCCGCAGCAGAGATCAGGTTTCAGATTAGGTCTAGGTACTCGCTTCCCCACCTCCCCTTCAAACTGTAGTTTCAGGAGGACCGTCTTCTCCTGGCAAAAACCTGGAGCATTGCTTAACGTAGCAAACTTGCCTGCTCTCTGTTTGCAAACAAGAGAATAGCCGGAGAAAATATTAATTTAAAAAGGAAGGGAAAAAAGAGGGGGAGGGGAGGAAGAGGAAAAAGAGACCCAAAACCCCTCAACCCTAAGGCTGATTCAAACTGAAATGACTTGCATGCCCTTTGTGGCTTTAGAAATGGAGCCACCTGCTGCCTCTTCTGTCAGCCCTGACAGTTTAATTAGCAATAGAGCACCTCCCTCCCCAGGTCCTCTTTATGTGCACTAATGGGAAAAAACCTCTCAATCTCTCTCCTTCTCCCCACCTCCCCCTCCCCTCGCTCTATTAGCCTTGAAGATAAAAGTGAAGGAGATTGCCTACATCAATGGGGATACCAAGATCACCCCCGAAACAAAGAGCAAAACCATCTACAAGCTGAACGGGCTGACGGAACGGGACCTGAGGAAGATCGTCCTCTGGCTCAAAGGTGGCCTGCAGTGTACCTGCGATGAGATGAACGACATCAACGTCCCCTACTTGGTGATGGGGCAGAAGCAAGCTGGGGAACTGGTGATCACCTCGCTGAAGCGGTGGCAGAAAGGGCAGCGGGCTTTCAAGCGCTTCTCCCGCAGCATCCGCAAACTGCAGTGTTAGTGGCTTTGGCTTCATCCGCCTCTGTCCCTAGCTCTCCGGGCCTCCCGCACCTTCTTGCTTCAGCCCCAGTAAGCCTCGAGTTGCCACGGGCACGAGATGCGGTGACCGCTCCCCGAGAGGGGAGGGAGCCCTCTGTTTTTGTACATAGGTTAAAATGTAATAAGAAAAAAAATCATGACTATTTTTGGGAAGCATTAAAGTATCTCGCTTAAAGCTTTTTTTTTTTTTTCTTCCTATGGTTGCAAATTGTGACTTTGGTCTGAGGTATTTCCCTCTTCATTTTTGGTAATGCTGGTTCATTTATATTGCTGCTTCTCTGTATACGTGCATGTTTGTTGTGCAAAAGCAGGAGATGCAGAGGAAGACAGCCGTGCGTGCGACTGGCCCGTCACAGTGGGTATGACTCTTTCACCGAGGTGAAATGGCTTGCCATCTATATTAACACTATAAAGGTCATGTTATGACTCTTGCATGTGATACATAGGCACCAGTAAGAGTATATTAACCATTCACACATTTTATTTTCCACAAGTCTGAGCCCTCTCTCTCAGAAAAAAATGAACGAGTTTTGGAACTGGTTGGTCTGAATACAACTTTTTTTTTTTTTTTTTTTTTACTATTTTAGCAAATTAAACCATCTGTAGCCTAACTGTAATATACCTAGTGGTTAACCTGAAAGAGTTGTAAAATATTGCTTTAATTAACCTTGTAAATACTCCAGATAAATGTTATATTCTTGTATATAAACTTTACATCATAGTTTACCCGTTGTCTCGGTCTGTATTCACTTTAATCTGTTTCAGGAGAACTAGGAGAAAGCTCTCCAACTGGGCTTGTCATGACAAAGCAAAATTTGGCCTTCCACCCCGCATGGCCAGTAGAGAAGCACGAGAAAGCATCTAGTGCTGCAATCAGAAAAAACATAACGGACCTTGTTTCCCCAAAGACAAACCCACAAGACACGGGACTGAGGTGTAGTCAACTCCTTTCAATATGTGCCTATTGAGCTCTTCAAGAGGGAGAGTTTTCTGTGGCTCCTTTGTTCGACCGCCTGCATTTTCATCTCATCTCAGTAGAGACTGCTCTTTGCTGAGGTGGAATTGCAATCAGACCACTTGTTTAAAAATCAAATCCATTTATCCATTTCTTACACTTGAAAAAGACATAATAAGGAGTGCACGAGCAGACAGGAAAATCTCATTTGCAACTAGCAATTCAGAGCTAGGCATGGTTTGTGTGTATGTACACTCACTATTACTGAGAAAAAAAAATAAAATCTACCTAATAGTGTAACTAGAAGAATGTTTTTCAGCATTTTTCTTACAAGTATTTTCTGATGAAGAGCATTACCTGCTAGAATTTTATTGTACTTGCCCTGAAAAAGTCTTGCTTCCCAGTGCTGTCACACATTAAAAAATTCCTCTTAGCTTCACTGAGAGGATGAGCAGTCCAATATTCTCAAAGGCGATGTTTTATGTTAACTGTTTGCAGACAGAATACAAATCCAACACTGGATCTTTCTTTAAGGTAAAAAATTATATTCATTTCATATATTTAGCATGGGTTTTTTTCACCAACAGGATAAAAACAAAAAAATCTAAAGGTCCAACATACTACATTTGTTTTAGAAAAATGAATTGTTTGCCCTCTCCCACAGCCCTAACATGCTCACTATACCTGGTACAAACAACGGTAGGACTCTGACCAAGCAAGACAAGAGCAGTTCTCACAAATGTCCTCAAAAGTATAACAATTTTATAAAAAGACAACAAACCACCAAACAGAAAGCCCCATTCCAAACTTGCTTTTAATTATTTTGTGAAACAGCATCTTTATTTAAGGGCAAATACATTGATGAGATGTCATTAAAACTTTTCTTCTGAATGGACCTGGCTTCCCAGTAAAGAGATTTGAGTCTTTTCAAGATACAGCGTAATGATTTTAAGACCAGCACTATATCCATCATCTTGCACTGCCATCAGCATCCAGATGTCATATCGCTCTACCCATCTTGCTCAGCTTATAATGTAATACCTGCCTCTGAACAGCCTTGGTGTTAGAGGGAACCAGCTCACAGATAAAAGGGGACGTGGCTTAAGAAGAGCCTGCAGAGAACGGGCTCGTGCTGCCTGGTGGGGGAAAGCGCTTTGAAGAGGCAGTTGTTGCAATGCAGTCTCTGGTGACTGAAAATGAACAGCCAGGACTGCTCTACTCAGCCCACTGTACAGATATTAAGTCCGCCTACAGCAACTGTAAAATTTTCTGAATTGGGCTGCCCTAGAAGGCAGCAGGACTGATGCTGATGAGGATAGACAGGTCGCAAGTTACTCTCTCTGACGTCATGTTAAGGCCAAGACTACATAACAGATTTTTGCCAAATCACTTCGATGTATGAAGACACATTACCTATGACCAACATCGCTCTGTCTGAAAAAAAAACCAACAAGCCAACGTTCTCCTTCTTCCATCACAAAATAAACACTGTTACACCAGCAAAATCCTGCTTCTGTCAGGACAAATTCAGGGAAAGAACAATAAGCTAGACTGGCAAACATTCAATTTTACTAGTATAATCAGCGTCCTGGATTGAGAGCATCCTGCCATACAGCATACCCCTACTGATAAAGCCTTCTGCACATGGGCCTGGGCCGAATCCCTGGGACTATCCACAGTCAGGGTGAACTGGCAGAGGCAGGATTACCTTTCAGATAAGCAGGATTTAGGCAAATGTGGAGAGTAATGGGACTCATGTTCTCCCCATTCAGTTCCATTACCTTGTTCTAACAGTATTGTATTGTATTAAAAGATGGGTCATACTCACTTCATCAAGGAGAGGGAGCATTAGTGTTTGTTATATTATCTGTTTCCAAAGGTGTGTAAAGCAGACATTGCAAACAATTCAACCGAAAATTATGATTTTAAAATCACAGCCTGAGGAAACTTCATCTCTCAGATGGTGGCAAAGAAGTAAACACACACATTTTTCACATTTTCACCCTTATGCTTACTCGTTCTACAATAACTGAAAATCCTTGACTGTGCCAGGCAAAGAGTGAACCAAACACGTAACAAAAAATTATCTGAGCCTGTTACTTCACCAGTGTGCCACTTATACTTCAGAGTAACTTTACTACCTGGTATAGTATGGTTCAGTTCCAGCAGAATTTTTCTTTTTTTGAATTGATGAAAAAAGGCAACCCACTGTTACATTTTTCAGACACTTTTTGTCTTCTTCTAATTAAAAAAACATTGTTAGGCAGCCAATTATGTAGCTCCCATTGTATTTGCTTTCATAAAAACTATAAAAGCAGTTGACTACAATGGATTAGTTTAAGAACAATAATAATGATACTTGACATTTATACAGAAGTTTCCATTTAAGTTTCTCAGACTGCCCTCACAAAAATAGGCATTAATAACCCTATTTTGCAGATCAGGAAAATGAGGCACAGTGAAATAACTCATTCAAAACCACCCAGCGAGTCCTTCACAGTCATGAAAAGCAGCATATTTTTTTGTCTCCAAGTTTTATGCTCTAATCACTAGACCACAACAATCAGGATGGTGTATAATCAAGGCAGCACTTAGATTATAATTTGAAAGCATAACAGTAACCGAGGCCGCCTCCAACATCTTCTTACCCAAATGTGTAAAAAACCTGACTGCCCAAATTCAAATTAAAATCCATCAGTAATATTCCTCACAGTCTTTTCCTTTCTTCCTTATTTATCGTTCTCTCTATCCTTTAATTACTTCTTAATCCTTTCTTTTCTCCCTCACTTCAGACACCCACAGAGAAGCCACTCAGCCCTTCTCTCACCCCTCTCATACAGACACTTTCACCCTCAGTATGGTTTATTAAAGGACTCATGCAGTATAACTACACACAAGCCACAGAAATCCTAATGACCAGCTTAAGACATGAAAAGAACCATGCGGGAAATTCAGCAAGAGGCATTTAAATTTAATTAATGATTTTCTGCAAGGACAGGAGAACGGTTAGATGCCACAGGGAGCATCGCAGACACATGCTGGTTGCCTCAGGCACAGCCACTACTCCTATTCTGCAGCAGGAGAATATGAAGATATTTATATAATATAGGGAGCATGAAGAACAGGCAGATAAAGCATGCCTTCCCGTGCACATCTCAGCCCCATTGCTATAACCCTGTGTTCCCCACTGGAGCCAGGGCACACGTCTCTCAACCTCCTTCCAGATGTCTCGCTACCTCTCCTCAGCCATCGAGGACATCAGCCAAGAGCAGAGCCACCATGACTCAAGGACTGCCTCATCGTCCCACAGGGGCCTGCTGGGCTGTGAGCCACCCCCGTGCAGCTGGCAGGGCAGCCACTTTTTTGCTGTTTCTGCGGCCACCCTCACCAAACCTACCAGCCCTGTGAACCCTCGTGATGTGCCCGCAGTCGGCAATGCCAGAGGAAAGGCGAGGGATTGATTGCTACCAGAGCAGTAGGCGGCCTTTCTTAGGTTGGGCAGCCCAGGCTTTTGTTACTGGGGCCAGAAGTTCTTATTTCTAGGCTTCAGAGGCATGCCTTTATGATTTATCTAGGAGTTACCTTCTTATCAGCAGATGTGGATTCACTACAGCTTGACTGTCTGATGAAACAACCACAGGAATGGATCCTGTTTGCCTCTGTACCAAGAAGAGAGTGCAAGATATTCACATCATAGGAGTCCGAGACCCCAGGCTGTCTTACAAACATAAATTAGCCCACGCTATATCCCTTTGGGGTGAGTTTCATAGGGTAACATTTTCCAAATGCATCAACCCCCTTCAGGGTAAGCTGTGGGCTCCTAAATCACCTAGATGCCTTGGAAAATATTAGCCACTCTCCCCCACCAGAGTTGGCTGAGGTCAGCCAGCAAGGCTGTCGCCCAGCCAGAAGGAACACCTCAGCAACCAGCCAGCCAGCCCATCGCTCTCACAACGCATCAAAATACACAACCACTGCAGAAAGCCACACCGCAAAGCAGCCGAGAGAGCAAACTTCAAAACCAATTCCTGCACGCACAGAGAAACTGTCCTGCAAGGAAGACCAGCACAAGCCAGTACGTATGCTCACTGTCTTACCAAACAGACACGAGAAAGAGCATACTTCCTAAGACCCACAATAAGTCAATTATATTAATGCAGCCCTTTCAAAACCCAAATGCTGCAGATCATCCTTTCGGAGTAATTTTCAATCCACAAATCCGTGTTAAAATCATGGAGTGTTTTCTGTCTGGACACAACGGGTTGCCATTAGAGTCACTTAGCGTCACAGCCAAAACTAGCAGCAACTGGCAGCCTTAGGAGTGGTCTGAAAGGGTAGCAGAAATGCTAATTTAGCTCACTTTTAACTTTCCAGGTTTTTGTTTTCAGACCTTAACCCTGGCAGTCTTCATTAGACATTAAGCTTTCCATATGGAGCCACTATGGAAGGGCAATTTAAGAGTTTTCCATTGATACCTGCTTTTATCAGGCAAGAGATAACTAATCCTTCCCTGGCAATTTCCCCGCATTGTTAGTTTGCTTCAAACCCTGACACTGTCTAATTGCCTTTTTTGTTATGTGAATCTCCAGCCATGCACAATAGTGAACGCTGGCTGCTTACACACTGAGACAGGTGCTTTAGTGGCTGCAGGGCTCACATCATTAGGCACATACAGAGCTATTAATCATTTCAGTTTACTCTGAGGCACAAACCTGAATTAAGTCAGGCCTCTTTCCTAAGCAAAACAATAGCTTAATTGTAATAGGTAAGGCAAAAGAGTTTTGAGAGGCAGTTTCAGAAACCAGAGTAACTCCCCAAATAATCAGGCAAGACAAGAAAACATGCTGTAATTTAAGAACTAGGAGGCTTAATAATTTGTTTGCAACAAGGGAAGAAAATGAAGATAATCTTATAGCCTCACACAGCCTCTTTCTGCCCTCCAGATGCTGGATTCTTCAGTATGGGACAGAAAATTCAGTACTCTCATTTGCATTGTGATCTGTAGCACTGCAATCATACCAGTGATATGAATGGTGGGTTGTTTGGTTTTTTTTCACACAACATGGATTTTTAAATAGAGCATGGATTTTCTAAAGAGTCTGCAAAACTAAAGCATAAGCTCAATTTCCAAAATATTGTTAGGTTTTGATTTTTAAGTAATTTACACAACAAAAGGATGAAAAATTAATTTGGTGTAAGCAACGTAAGAAGCATGTTTAAAATCCTGTTAGACGCTTACAGATGCTTGTATGTTGCTTGAGCTACCCACATACATTTAAAAATTTGGCTGCAACATGTATGTCCTTGGAGAGTTTAATGTACTAGCACGCAGGTATTTTGGAAATGGGATCTAGGCTGTTGAAAATATTACCAAGTAGTAGTATCGTAACCTGTCCCACACATAGGAAATGTTCAAATTGTCTTACTCCTTTTGTTCCACCATTTGACTAGGATATATGACCTACTGACGGAGCTCTGGAATTCTAAAGCTAGCTCTATCTTCACAGGAAAACATGTAATGCATGGAAATCAGTCCCTTGATCCAGAACTGAACTTTAGATATCTGGCTGGAAGTATTAGCATCCTTCTCAACTTTGCACTACTGCATTAAGTAGATGTGCTGGGTTCAGTCAGGAAGGAGTTAACTCTCTTTACCGTGGCTGCTCTGAAGCTGTGTTCCTGGATGCTGAGAGCAGCACTGATAAGTTCTTAGCTGGCGCTGGGGAATGCCTGCACCAGAGTCAAGGTCTTCCTCTGCTTCTGATACTGCAGCTGCGTTCCCAGCTCTCGCGGTCTCGCTACAGGCAGCGCAGGGGACACACAGTTCAGGCAGCTGACCCAAACTGACCAAGGGACTGTTTCATTCCATAGTACGTCATGCTCAGGGCAGAGGTAAGGAGGGGGTCCAGGAGCCATTACCGTCTCTCTTACTCGTTTACTTTGGTACACTTGCTGACACTCTCCCTGACTCCTGCATAGCTGCTTTGCTAACTCCTGTGCTAGCTCATTTGTGAGGGAGTTGGTAGGTTTGTTTAGTTTTTCCAGTCCTGATATCACTCATAGGGTTCACTTGGAATCTGCTGC
>NW_010231109.1:0-399 GCF_000690775.1 Eurypyga helias
CTAGCAGCCACGGTAAAGAGTTAACACTTTCCTGACTGGACCCAACACAATGTTGGAACAGGTGGATGGGCCCTGAAGTAAGGTGCAGTCTGTGGAAAGTCCATACTGAAGCTGGCTCCTGCAGCCCATGGAGAGGAACCCAGGCAGGCGTAGGCTTTTTGGCAGGAATTTTTATAAATTAGCAGTCCTACATCTTCAGATTCATATATACGTCTAACATCTGCTATATGTTGTACTGAGTAAGCTGTATAGATAATATTGCACATAAAGTATACATATTATATAGGATAGTATTTTTTTATAAATGCTATAAATATTGGGCTAAAGCCAGTGTTTTCAGAAATGACAGTTGAATTTGGATAGTCACTCAGAGCTGCTAATTCCCATGTTCGTGGCAAT
>NW_010231109.1:421-3657 GCF_000690775.1 Eurypyga helias
ATTTTCTGTAATCACATGGGTCTTCTGTCTTTCATTGTCTTTTTTTTTAGAAAAAGGATTAGTCTAGATCTTGCTTGATGAGAAATATTTGGAGGAAAAACGTAAGAAGTCTTCGGTATTCAGAAATCTGAATTTCTGAATTCTGAATTTCTGAGAAAACCAGGTTTATATTCTGGTTTTAAAAGAATCTTATGACTCTGAAACCAGCATGTTGTTATTTGGAAATGGTTTTCCTCATGACCTTTGAATAGCTGAAAAGCGTTGTATGTGACTTTGTATCTCCTGTGCCTCCCTTGTCTAACAGCAACATACCCACTGACAGCTCAGCGGGAACCGCAGGGCTCCCATGGTTCCAGAATTCAATCTATTTTTACTTGATTCTTTGTTGTAGATACTTCAGTGTATCTATTCTGTGGACATTAAGCACATACAAATCTGAGAACTGGTCTAAATTTCTATGACTTTTGGTGCCATTTGCAATCTTGATTTCCCCTCTTATAACCATCATATGCCTGCAGTAATTTGGTATTGCAGATGTATATTTACTCATTGTGTCACAAGAAGAGGTACAATACCTTCTTGTTTCCCTGGTGAATTTGCCATGTTGTCTTTTCTCCCCTGTTTAAATTGAAATAATTTTATCATGTTATTTCCTAATTTCTGAGGTTTTTTCTTTAATTATCTCAACACATTGCTCTACCATGTTCTTGCCGACAGCCCCATCTGTTTGACATATGCATTTATTCTGACTTACAGTTGTTTACTTAATGAGTATCCTTTTATGAATCCCCATTGTTATATTATCTCTTATATCTTCCTTAACACTTATAAGATTTTGCAATTAATTTCTCCCTGTTTCCAGTTTTTAATTTGCTTTTGTAATTCTCCTCCTCAATTTCTTTATTAGGTGGTAAATCATATCACAAATGCATTTATTGTTATCAGAGCAGAAGAACAATGTGCATCCAGATGTATTTATAGCTTTTGTAACTCTTAAATCAAAGCTGGCTTTACAGAAATGCAAATGCAGCTATTTCATTTCTATGCAAAAAGTTTACCTGCGATGCATAAACAGAGAGAGACAGTATATAAAAATGAGAAGAAACAGCTGTTATAAAACTGCAGAGGATATTTTATAGATTTCATGGAACTTGCACCTCTAAATCTTAGGCTTGATTCTTAACTATGCTTCCACAACAATCTCCATATCACCAGGGCAAGGGCTTCGTGACCTGAGGTGTAAGGCTCATAAAAGCTGTGAAGTAGCTCATTCACCCTCTGTCAAGCAGTTCAGGATTTATTAAGGAGAAGGAAACCTGTGGCTGTACGGCTTTGTACCATGTTGGTTATTGCATCCAGCCAGAAAGGGGAGAGATATGAATTCTACTTTTTCTGTTAAAAAAACCCTGTGGACTGAAATGCATGATAGAGTGTGTCAAGTAGGGAAGTCTTTGCACACTTTCCAAGAAAATCTTTTATTTCCAGATTAGATAAGAATTTGACTAATTGAGTCTAAAACATGGTCCTGCTATGATTTATTCTAGGCAGGCAACAATTCTATTTCTTGCTCCACCTCAGGGCAACATGAGATGGGGCTTTGAAACCCACCAAGAAGAAAAGGTTGAACATCTTAACCAGTGGGTTATTACATAGAGAAGAGGGTGGCAGCAACACTTTGAAGTAGTTGTTTAAAAATTTATAATGAGGAGCTGTGTAGTGGAGGAACACTTGAGGATTAATTGGTCATTAAGCTGCTCGGTCTTGTCACCACAAAGACAACTGCAAGCCTGGCAGGAGGCAGAGCTGAGGCACCTGGAGCACTGCTGCTGCCAGGAGCTGAGGCACTGCAGAATGGGGCATCCCGGGGCTGGCAGCTGCCTCTGCGTTCTGAGGACTACAATTCTGGATTCGAACTGCATCCCCTGTTGAATGTTGTGAGAGACCATGAGTTGATTGTCTCAAAGCTTGCTGGCAAAGCTGTGAAACTTCTTGGTGGCTTGGCTTTTGGTGGCTTGGTGAGCAGGGATTGCCTGCAGGTCTGAATAGAAAAGGACCAAATAGCCTACCAAGCAGGTAAGAAGCAAATGGCCTCTGGAGACCAGTTCTGACCAAGGACAAAGAACAATCACATCAGACAAGCAATGCTCATGAGCTTATTGAGATGGAAATCCTAAAATGATGGTCATTTATATATATCTAGATAAGTAAACACAGCAGGAACAAGCATGTAAAATGGTTAGATAGAGAAGTACAGCAAATGTACGTGATAAATATTATGCTAGTCATAGAGTTCATGGTATTTCCAATCACTGTCAATATCTTTTTGAATGTTTAGAATATAAGCCTCTTTGGGGCAGGGGATTGCACTTTGTTATATTAGTCTAACATCCGTACTTGGATGGAGACAGGGACAGGAAGAGGAAGTGGAGTTATTGCCTTTGGAGACTTTAAGACATCAAAGGCATCTACTGTAATGTGAGATTCTTAATATTACTGTGAGACCTGTGGAAGGGCCGACTTGTACCCCTACTTCTGCCGATCTGCTCTATTTGTGTAGTTTTCATCAATCTCAGGCAACATCACTCAGCAATTTTGCTGAAGACTTCATGCTGGCTGGAACTGTTACTGTTTGAACTACCTGAAAGGAAGAGTTTTATATCAGCCATTTGGGGTAACAGTTTGTAGAGACTGGCCCCCTTCCTCCTCTCAGCTCAGCTCATCTCTGAATTTCATCAGCAAGCTTGCTGGGGGAATTCCTCCTATTTCCATTCCACTGTGTCTGTGTGTTGAGGGTGACCCACTTTTGTCACCTCTCCCAGGCAGTGTTTTTTCAAAGTGAATCTTTTCTGATAGATTGAAGTTGAAAAGACAAGCAGCAGCATAACCAGACATCACTGTTGGCACTGGGCAATTACCCAGAAATATTGATGCAAAATAAAAAATTTGATCAGACTCTGAAATTATTTATTTGTGTATGCATATTGAAACCATAATGCAACAATCTCTGTGTATGAATACACATCCAGCAAAAAGTCTGATGTTACTATCCAGTAAGTGTGAAAAAACCCACTATTTTGCATATTTTTCTTTTATTGCACTTTAATGCCTCTTTTTGCTAATTGATTTGTGCCCCCAGATTGTACCCAACTTTCCTTTCTCTCCATATGCTAATTCTGTTTCATAAAACTATACAACAGTTCAGGTCAGAAGGACGTCGAGGGAGGTGATTCTGCCCC
>NW_010231110.1:0-3341 GCF_000690775.1 Eurypyga helias
ATTTTAGGTGAAGGAATGTCATTTCGCTACTAAATGGTTAGTCTAATTTGATCTTTATTATGCTGTGGATTAGGGCTGATTCATATTAAACACTAGTGCAGTTAATGTAAGTGCGGAACGTGTCCCGCTCTATGTACAGCAGCCGCTGCGACAGCCCCGCCGCTTCCCGCGACCCGTGGATTAAGATTTAATTAACAGGGAAGTTTGCGAGCGCTCGCCCGCAGCCTCTCTGCTTTACAAATAATTTATACTCTGTTCCGCCGGTTTTTATTCAATTGACAGCATTTTATTTTACTCCAAAAGGGACCTGAATACTTCATCTTCTGCCAGAGGCTTCTGTATACGAACGTCTCCGAGGCGGCTCCGAACCCAAGGGATTTTATTATTATTATTATTTTAATCTACGGGAATTACCTCAATAGGGACAATGTATCAGGTTCTCTTACCCCCTCCTCCTACTCCTCCACAATTTAACAGCCTAAATTATCCATATGAAAGTTAATCGTCGTGATCCCCATTGTCGGTTGTATAAACCCAAGCTCAAGCCAGCCTCCAAGACACGGCAACAATTCCGATAAATTGTCCTGCTCGGCTAACTACACAAGAATGGCTTTCATAATTAAAAGGGGAGCTGAGTTAAATCAACAGCTCTTAAGCCCTTCTCAACAGGGCTAGAATGGGAGAAATGTGGCGACCTGATTTCTTGAAGTAGCAGCTCTTTGTGGCCCATTCATAATCGTAGATATGGAAACTCATCCTGCACAAAGTCAGCTGCCAACCCACCCCACCACCACCGCCCCCGCCCAAAAAAAAGAAAAAAGTTTATTCAGATGCTCGAAGTCCATCTTTTTTTTTTCCAATCTAACATAACCCTGGCACTTTATAACCAAACAGACAACTCCTTTCCAATTAAAGTGGAATTAGGAAACTCAATCAAATTAGCTCACTATTAAAGCCCTTCTTTATTAAACCGTTTTATTGTAGTAATATTAAGTTTCACCCGCTCTTGGAACACGAGACTTTAAAAAGTTTCCCTTGCGATATTGATTTGGCTGCTCCCAGGATGGATCAGGGTCAAAAGTATTTACCTAGGTGTAATCTGTAATATTTACTTAGTTCTTTTTTTCTTTTTTTTTTTTAAAGAAAATCTTAAAATTGTATCCAGCTTGATCAATTGTGCGAGGAAAGGAAGAATTGCATTTTACTTGCCACCGTCCTTTGATTTTACCCCGGGCCTTCCTTCAATAGCTACGGCGGGACGCGTCTCCTCCCAGACCCACCAGTATATTAACTGGTTGGTAGGAGCCGCGCTGTCAGCTCCCAGCCAATGTTTACACAGTTATATTTGAAGTGGGAAAGTAAACAGTCCAGCTGTGCCACGGAGCGGTTCGGTGGGATTAGGTTTCCATACCAACCAACTTCAGGAGCTTTTACAGTCTTAATTCAACCATGCACTGAACTTGTTCTTTGTGAGTAATAGTTTTCCTGGGCCAAGCACTCCCAGGACTGGGAAGAAAGTCGCACTCCGGCCTGCGGAAGGATTGCCTCTCGGGATGCGCAGGGGATCGGGATGCGCAGGGGACTGCGCTGCCCCTCCCTCCCATCGCAGTAAATAAATAAATAGAGGGAGGAACGCCTTTCCCACTTTTCAGTCATGAAGAATAGTTGGAACCATTGAGGAAAAATAAATTGAAAAAAATGCACAAAAAAATAACAAAAAACCCAACCCACGCGTGCCGCCTTTACTCTTAAAATGAGGGGGAAGATTTGGAAGGACCCACAGCTCCAAAAGGAAACCAGCGAAATCTCTCCTGCGCATATCCCCTGCACTGAGCTTCTGGTGTCATAACGTATTCATGACCGTCGCAAACACACTCTTACATCCTGATAAACCTTCGTTATTGTATATGTCGGGATAGAAACAATTGAAATGCACATTCATATTTCAGATACGCGGAAAAAGTACCTCTCCGTTGCTACAGAACCCGCAGCCGGCAAGGCAGGCGTCTGCTTCAACCGAGCTTTTCTTCTCTGCGACAATGCCAAATTTCCTAAACGTGACAAAAATCAGCGAGATAGCGAAGGGAAAAAATCCTGCTTAAATTTACACCTGATTTTTCACACACACACACCTCCCCCCGGCGTAAATAACAAAAATACCAGAACCAGAAACAAACGTATTTGACAATTTCGGTTGATACGGAAATTACTCTGGTTTGTACGCTTTGCTTTTATTTATAAATTTTATGAAGAATATCTGGTTTGAGCATGATAAAAAGTAGTAAACATATTTGTACTAATTGCATAAACTCCTTTAAATATTGACTGTACTTGCCAAATGACTTTCTGAAAGCACACTTCCACCGTCTCGTAAAATACCACTTGCCATTTATAAGACCGATTTTTTTTTTAATAGAAAATAACATTTATTTCTATGAAATGGAAACACAGAATTACCTGTTAGAAACAGCAAGAAGTTTGCTACATTGGAACAAGAAAGCAATTTTCTTGCAGATCACAAATGAAGGAGGCTCATTAAACTGTCATACACCATTGGCGCTGGGGTCCTACGGACAGTTACAGATATATCTACTTTCCAGTGTTATATACAGATTGTAACATTTCTGGGGGCAGGAGGGAAAAGGCTTTCAATTTGACAATATGTTTAATCTATATGCCCGGTAAGTATTACAATGAGCTGTCTAACCTTTAGCTTAACGTTAATACCAAGTTCACCTACGCGTTACATTAATAACTTAGATTTCCATTTTATAACATTATACACTTGCTAGTATACATATATATAGGTATGTATGTGGGAAAGAGAGCGTGTGTGCGTGCGTGCGTACGCACCCCACGACACACCAAGGATATCCATGCTCATGGCCATAAGCAACAAAGAGTGACTCATGTCTGGACAATGAAAGTGCACCTTGATCACCGTTTTAATACACCTACACGTCTGTCCGCGCCGGGCTCCGCACGCAACCGTCGCCTGTGCGGGGGAGAGGGGAGAGAAAGCTGCCTGCGTCCGTCCACCCGTGCCCACCTAGCTACCTCTACACGGATGAGCTTTAGGGAGGCGCCCCCGCTATTGCTTCTCGGGGGTGTTGTTGACCATGGGCCCGTAGAGCCCGCCGGAGTAGACCTGCTCCTTGTGCACGGCGGAGCGGTCCCGCATGAGGTCGCTGAAGGCGTAGTCCACGGGTGGCCGGAACCCGAGGGTGGGCATCAGCCCGGCCGTGGAGTAGGGGGTCATGAAGGCCAGTCCCCGGCTGTGCGCCGAGTAGGCGAGGCGCAGGGGGTTGAGTCCCAGGTGGGTGCCCAGCGGGTAGGCGCCG
>NW_010231111.1:0-357 GCF_000690775.1 Eurypyga helias
GGCTGCCAGCACACACTGCCAGCTCTCCGAATTCCTTTGGCTTAGGATGCAGCGAATGGGGTGGGTGACCAGGAGGGCGTTACGTTGGGGTGTTGGAAAGGAGTAATAAGGGAGTGAAGCATCCTTGTGCTCTACAGCGTACGTAATCGGTTGGTTTTTCTCGCACATAAAAGCTTGGAGATGTCACCGGGCCGGTCCCCCTGTGTTGAGGCCTTTAAACATCAACACGGAAGCTGTCTGTGTGTCCTCAACACAGGCTGATCCAGCAGCTAGGGAACAAAAGCTGCATGGCAGGACTTGGCACTGGAGCCAGTGCAGCAGCAGAATAGCCACATCGGTTTCCCAGGGCTGCATTCC
>NW_010231111.1:393-8351 GCF_000690775.1 Eurypyga helias
TATGTATTGTTCCCAATTTTTGCCGTGCAGTGGAACAAGTCTTGGGGGAACTGAGTGCATGGATGCGTTTTCCCTAGTTTTTCCTTCTGTTCTCACCTTCTTTTCATTTTCTTTGACTGTTATTGCAGCTCATACGTAGGTCGCATGGCACCATGTGTTGACATCCACTTCAAGCAGTGCCCTTCTGATAAAGCCCCAGAGCCTGGGTACCTGTGTTTCCTTTCTTTGCGTGCTTTTAGCTGGTGGAGTGGTTTTGCTGTGCAGAACGACTCGGTTGTGCATTCTGTGCAGGTTGCTGTATTGCTGAAGTGCAGATGGCCCTGTCTCCCGGAGTAGCTCTATCCCGATGCGGTACCGCGAGGAAAGGATGGGCCCCAACGGCGCGAGAGAGAAGGAGTGAGCTGTAGTCACTGAGGTCATGAATTTGGCTTTGGCTTGTGGGTATTAAATAGACGGGACAAAAGAAAATTTCTGTTGTTGAAGTTTGCTGGAACAGGAGGGACTACATGTGGCATTGGGACACTGAGGAAGCAACTGTGAAGGACATGGGGTTATAAAGAGGAAGGTAACTCTTGGATACATGGTTAGAGAAGGAGATGAGGAGCAAGAGAGAGGTTTTCATGGCTCTGCTTGTTCTTCTGGTGTAGCTCACGGCTGCTTCCCCAAGCTCTATGGGATCGATCAGCAAAGATATTTCAGCTCTCTAATAGAGGATGGTGACTTACTCCCAAGATGACTGGTGGGCTGGTGATGGTGCAGCACAGCAGCCACGATATTATTCACCTCCTGGACAGTCTCTTATCCCTTTTCCCCATGGTACCTGCCCGTATCTGGCGAGGAGGCAGGTGCTGCTCTCCCTTATCTAACTGATGGATGCTTTTTCTTCAGATTTCTTGAAATCAAACTCTGCGGTTAGCGATAACATGTGATGGATCTCCCCGCCGTGCTCTGCATATGGAGCGCTCCCCTCTCCAGAAAGCAGTGCCTGGCTCCTTCCTGGGCTGCTGGAGGAGGAGGAGGTTCGTCTCCTGTGAGAAGTGATCGATGAACAGGCAGGTGATGGAGTAGCTGGATTCAGAACTAAGGGCTGAGGTTTGTTTGCCCCTTGTCCTGGCTGCTGGATCCCTGGATTTGGTACTGTTGAACTGCAGGTACCCAAAAAGGATAGAGTTTTTTCCCAATGACAGTGATGCCATTTTAGAGAGCATAGGAAGATCAGGGGGGAAAGCAATAATTTTAAGTCACTTCCATTTGTTTAGAGATGTAAGTTAATTAATGAAAATTCGTGTTTGCCCTGCGAAGAAAGGTGAGGGGTATTTCTCTTTTCCTGAAATTGGGAAAAAGACCATAAGCAAGGAGCTTAAGGGCATCTTGCCAACAAGCCAGAGGGAAACTGAGGCACAGGGAACAGAAAGCCATGCCTGGTCACTAAAGCAGGCACTTTTGCACCTCAGCTCGCAGAAAGAAGGGAAATCTGGTGAAGCTGTTCTTAGGCTTCCCAGATAACACTCTCGGATCAAAACAGCTCAGCAAAGTCTTCAGGTTTCTGAATGCTTATCCAAATTGAACTCTGAGGTCGTTTGAGGTTCGTAGGGTTTGTTCTCGACACTGAACATCAAAAGCATTCTGGGTTCAGTTTGCAACTTTGGTGTGAAGGGAGTAATCGTCGCTTTGACATCCCGAGCTGCCCGGAGCCCAAGTTTGTGGAAACCTGCCTTATCTCTGCAGCAAGGGACAGCTGCAGCTTTTATTGTGGAAGAAGAGAGCTAAGAAGGAACAAGAAAAGCACTTTTCTGGGGGATAGAACAGCTGTAAGCTAGACAATTCTTTGGAATAAAGCTCATTTTCCTCTTGCTCTGTAATGCAGGTGACAAAGCAAATTGGTTTCAAAACACTGGTGATAATTAGGTTGATTTTATCCGAAATTTATAAAAGGAATTGGTTTTAATTATACCTCATTTATGTGAACTCTCTAATTTCTAACACATGCTGGTCTTTCATTCCCAGCCCATACTGGGCGTTTTGGGAGGTGGTTATGGTCGTCACCCCGCCCGTGTATTTGTCTTGTATTTGTATAAATTACCTCTTGATGGAAGCATTTGTTCCCCCTTGAATCTATTTTACTATTTAATTGACTAGTGGCAGAAGTTTAAATAGATCACTAAGGAGTAAAAGGCTCAGGGCAAGCCAAGCCTTGAAGAACATGATGTTGCCCACCGCAAAGCCCACGGCTTGGAGTGCAGGGGGCTGGTGCTCCCGTTGCTGCTGCCTTCTGCTCCTCTGGATGGGAGACGGTGTGCAGGCAAGGACCAGATGAAGTAGGATTCAGCCAAGGGTTCCAGTAATTAGGATCCAGCAGTTGAAGCCTACGAGCAAAGGGAAGAGCCGTGGGACTGGCACAGTTGCCCAGAGATGTTGTGGATGCCCCATCCCTGGAAGTATTCAAGGCCAGGCTGGATGAGGCTTGGAGCAACCTGGTCTGGCGGAAGGTGTCCCTGCCCATGGCAGGGGGTGGGACTGAGTGGGCTTTAAGGTCCCTTCCAACCCAAACCATTGTGTGATTCTGTGATCCTCAGAAACCCATCTGAGCCTTGTATCCTGGTTTGTCATCACCTGGCTCTGCCGTGTCGAGTGAGAAGGCATTTAGTGCTTGCTGAGGCGGGATTTCTTTCCCCTTTATTTGACCACAGTCAGGGTAATACCCCAACCCTATTCTCTGATGTTTGAGCTGATGGAAATTGCTTTTCTCGATGAGCTGTACTCACGGTACAACAAGAACATCGAGAGAGAAAATGCTGATTAGGGAATCATGGTATGGGTTTGCTAGTTACTCTAACATTACATAAAAGAGCTCTCATCTCTGGATAATGGATTTGGGGACAGATGTGCTGGCAGAAAGCTGTCTTCATTTCTTCCAGACCCATCAGAACTTTCCCAGTGAGATCTTGGAAGTCCCCGAAAAGCTTCCTGTCTGGAATAAACCCGGAAGCCAGCAGTGGGTTTGTGTGCTTGAGTGCTCTTTATGGTTGCTGCTCCCAGCCATGTAAGCATTAATAAATCCTCAGTCCTCTTCCCATCAAAAAAATAACCTACCTGCAAACTTGATGGCTTCTTGGCTCCGCTTATATGCCAGGTTTATATACCGGCTTTTTTAGTAGCTGCTCAGTAAGTTAATAGTCTGACCCCAGTTCCTTCCTCCATTAGTTGGGATATAATGTTCATTTTGATGCCTTCAGCCCCCAGATGTGAATGCCTGCGCTAAAGCTCTTCTAAGATGGAACACAGCAGCTTTTAAATGCTGAACAGCATCACTGAGTATCGTTGGATGTAATGTATTCCAAACAGTGAGACGTACCAATTTTAACCAATTTAAAAATAATTGCACCTGCTCTGCCAGGCGTTTTGTTTCGCAGCTGTAGTGGAAATCCTGTTTGACAGATCCCGAGTAGGAAGAGAACGAACCTGCTGAAGAAGTAATTGCACAACAATACCGAGGATTGGCAGTGACAAAAGTCTCCCTTAATTAAAGCAGCCGGGCTCTCAACCGAAGAGAAAAGTGTGGAAAGATAAGGTCTGCCTCTGTTAGTGAACAGGAAGAAGATATTTCCAGTAATCCCCTGGGACCACTTCCCCTGGGTTTCCAGCACTTTCTTCTTCCACTGGAGATGCTCTGACTGTTGGGCGCTTCTGTGTCTCTAAGGTGGATGTTGCTGCATTTCCTTCCCATTGATGCTGACAACCTGGTATTGGAGGGCAGCTGATGGCTTGGCAAGGAGAGCAGGGTACGTCAGGAGTGCTCCTAAGCTGCTTTGCTGACTTTCACGTGCTTGCTCTCCCGCAGATGAAGTGTGAGAGCCCTTCTGGGGTCCGTCCCTGAGCTCTCAGGCCATTTGCTGCCAGACTTCTCAGCGCGGACCAGGGGAGTAGCAACATGTCTTTCCCAGTGAAATCAGAAGTGCATGAATTAGCTAGTGGAGTCTTCTCAAGAGTGAAGGGCTGAGAGAGAGCTGGGCTTTAATACTTTTGAAGTTTTGGGTTTTGCTTGGGGTTTTTTTTAGTAAGGTCGGGGCACTGCACTTTGTGTATCTTTCTTAGTGTCTCGCATGGCTGTTCTAGGCTCTCATATGGCTTTTCCAAGGAGGACAACATACTGAGATTGTACCTGGCCCAACACATCTCCCAACATGTCTGTGACGAGCACTCCACCTGCAAACGTGAGGCAGGGACACTGAGTATTTTTGCCAAAATAAGGTCAGGCTTTCCCAATCGGTTCCTCTGTGAGCTGGCTGGGGTTTTCATCTTCAAGGCTACCAGCATTTCTCTGCTTAGTTCAAGCACAGGAACAGGGTAGTCCTGGCCTTGGGCTCTTCCCTGGGCTGTTTTCACACGACTTCTCTGAATTCCACAAGCTGCTCTGAAAACAAATCGGCCCAAGCAATGGGCATCAGTCCCTGCTGTGGGTACGCACTGACCTTGTGCATCTCTGCCCTGCATGGTGCCAGATTCCCTACGATACCCAAAACAGATCCAGGAGATGAAGCTAGTTCAGAGCAGTGATCCCTCTAGCCCTCTGTGCTCTTCAAGTTCCACCAGACTCCAGGGACAGACCAGGGTGCTGCGAGGATCTGCAGCTCCTCTGCCAGCAGAACCAAGTTCCTCCTGAATCCCAGGAGTCCGAGTTGGCTGAAATCTGAAGTGGAAAGGTGATATCTGTTCCCAGGGTCACCGGCACGGCACACATCTATTCCTGAGCTGTTGGTACTCTCTGGTCTAGCTCTGGAAAGCTTTTGCTACTCACAAGCAGTTTGAATTCCCCATCCCTGAGCTCCAGGCACTAATACTCCACCTTGTGAAGAGAGTGAAAAGATGTTCCCGCCCTCTTTCTGTCTCTTGACGTGTTCTCTTTTTCAGCAGCGAGGCCTGGTTAGAAATGACATTTCTGTGTTTTACCTAATATTAGCAAAACAGCTTCAGTGCAGGAAATGCAGGGCAGGAGTCCCCATTTCATCAGGTCTCAGGTTGGATGGAGACGCAGAGCCGGAGGAGGGATGTGGTAGAGATGGGGAAGTTATAGTGGGAAAAAGCTTCCCTGTGGATTGGATTTTATACTTTTTTTTGGAGACACAGAATTGGAGGATGACATAAACCTGCTGGTTTTTTGCTGTATTGAATGATACAGAGCTGAGCTTCTCATAGAATCCTAGAATGGTTTGGGTTGGAAGGGACCTTAAAGATCATTTAGTTCCATCCCCCCAGCCATGGGCAGGGACACCTTCCACTAGACCAGGTTGCTCCAAGCCTCATCCAGCCTGGCCTTGGACACTTCCAGGGATGGGGCATCCACAGCTTCTCTGGGCAACATGAACTCCTGGGTCTCAGCCTCATGTACCCAACCCTGTTGTTTCACCACTTCATTGATGCTGCCCTATCAGGCCTTGGGTGAAATCTGTTCTATTTCATGACTTAGAATCTTAAAGGACAATATTCCTACTGTTAGGATTGACCTTTGCAAATCCTCTAACAGTTTATTTCTGTCCAAAGATCTCTGAGTTGTTAGCAAACATTCGTCAGCCTAACAGCTGCCCTGCGAGATTAGGAAAGGATAGTTCATTAAAATGCAGCCACGTCAGCTTGCAGCATGCCAGTAGTTTCAACGGTGCATTATATCATTACCCTGAGCTTCAGAAGAGCAAGCTGTTTCATCCAACAACCTTTCTGCTATTAAAATCACCAGTATGGCAGCCAAGGGTATTTGCAGAGGAAGAAGAGGCACAGAGGGTGAAGTTCAGAGTTGAGATGGACTCCCAGAAGCGAGAGCTTGACGATGGAAAGGGTAAAATGAAGGCTGAAACCCCAGAGTTTGTCTGAGAGTGTAGTTTTGTTGTTAGGGTGAGTGTTGTGGTGCTGTCACCAGAGAAGTCTCGGGGGCAGGATCGTTGTCCTTCCTGTGGAAAGCTGGATGCGACACCCCACGTGTCCTCTTGCAAAGGGTCCCTACAGGAGCCGTGGACAGCAGGATGAGAGCAAAACCTGGCAGCAGAATGAGCGTCGGGTAAGGGCCATACTTCAGGCATGTTCAAACCCAACAGACAGGATGGTTCTAGTTTATTTGCCTTACAGAAGACAAATGATTGCATGCACATGCCTCTCCTTGCACTGAATCCCTGCGTCGTGCTCTTGCTACAGACACCGCTGCCGTCCATCGCCTCCACACTACATCTCACCCAAAATCGGGGTTATCAGCATCAAAACCCCAAGATCTTCCTTTCTCCAATGGCTTTCCCAACAACCAGCAACTTGTAATGATCCCAGGCCTGCTAGTGATCCCAGGCCTGCTAATGGAAGTTGGGTCATGACCCTTCCTGTCCCTTCGTGCTCAGCAGTTTTTCCCTTCGAGCTTTCATGTAGAGCACAGAGCAGAGTTTCAGAAAGCTGGGAAAGGAGCGAGGTGAAGCAGTGGGAGATGAGATATTTGAAATCCTCAACTGCAAGTGACAGCATGTTACCCCAGGGACGTTCTTTAGAGCCAAATAATTACAAATAATTGTAAAATAAATGTAATCGGACAACCGGCTCAACGTGCATCTTTAATTGAGCAGCCAGTAACAGCAACGCGCAGAGAGAATAAAAAATTAGTATCTAGATCCCTTTAATGTTAAAATAAGTATTCTCCTCCTTTCGTTCCTCTAGAAAGATGCGACAGCTGCACCCGTATGAAAATGAATAAATAATCAGTTTTATTTGTATCGCAAGCTGTTTCGCATCTCTGAGAGGAGCAACCCACTGATAGCAGGCGAGTAGTTTAAAGAGAGCCCAAGTGTTTGTACATGTTATGTGCACGGACACAGCATCAGCTTAAAAAAAAAAATCTCCACTAGTGTCTTCCTGTGTGGTTTCGTTCTCAGCGGGGGATAATTTATGCTTGGGTTTATGCTGCATTATTTAATTACGCGTGTTTTAAAAATGCATCCGTTTTGCCCATTTATATGCAGCGTGCGCTGCCTTTGGGTAGCTTTGTAGCTAAATACCCTTCCAGTGAAACTCTTTTCGTACCTCTGGAGATGAGTCTTAAAATAGCTGATAAATCCTTTTCATTCAAATTTTGAAATTGCCTGAAACTGGAGGTAGCAAAGCACAGAAGGCTAAGTGAGTATCTAGATCCCTTTAATGTTAAAATAAGTATTCTCCTCCTTTCGTTCCTCTAGAAAGATGCGACAGCTGCACCCGTATGAAAATGAATAAATAATCAGTTTTATTTGTATCGCAAGCTGTTTCGCATCTCCGAGAGGAGCAACCCACTGATAGCAGGCGAGTAGTTTAAAGAGAGCCCAAGTGTTTGTACATGTTATGTGCACGGACACAGCATCAGCTTAAAAAAAAAAATCTCCACTAGTGTCTTCCTGTGTGGTTTCGTTCTCAGCGGGGGATAATTTATGCTTGGGTTTATGCTGCATTATTTAATTACGCGTGTTTTAAAAATGCATCCGTTTTGCCCATTTATATGCAGCGTGCGCTGCCTTTGGGTAGCTTTGTAGCTAAATACCCTTCCAGTGAAACTCTTTTCGTACCTCTGGAGATGAGTCTTAAAATAGCTTATAAATCCTTTTCATTCAAATTTTGAAATTGCCTGAAACTGGAGGTAGCAAAGCACAGAAGGCTGGAGTCCAGGCTGGTTCGGAGCGGGGCTGTAACTCTTAGAAGGTGAAGAGGCAGCACTGGGGAAGGAGCAGCAGAATAATTAGTATGTGAGAATGGGGAGAACGGTACTTTCTTTACAAGCAAAGGGAAAACAAGAAGGTGTAGAATTGCCAGGAGAAGCCACTAAAAACCAGGGATGTCTCATCAGGCAGTAGCTGACTGAGGAAGCATTCCGCTAAGAGCATTCCTGAGCAGCTGTTATGGGGTGGACATTCCAATAAATGAATCCCTGGGATAACTAGGTGGTCTTTAAGGTCCCT
>NW_010231112.1:0-1929 GCF_000690775.1 Eurypyga helias
TGCATATGCACACACATATGTTCAATCAAACATGGACATGCATGCACATAAATGTACATATGCAAGCACACACACATACATGCTGCACACATGCCTATGAACACTTGAACATACGCACACATGCGCACGCATGCACATATATGCTCCCACACATGTGCACATGTGCACAAACAAGACATGCATGCACACACGGACATCTATATGCACAAATGTGGGCACACACATGCATACCAATGTATGCACAGAGGTGCACACACATGCACACAGAGCTGCATACGTGAACGCACATGCATGAACGTTACCCTGCACACATGTATTGATGCATACATATGCACACACACATGCACACTAATATGCTGACACGTGCACACACATGTGCATACACGTTTGCACACACATGCAAACAGGAACACAAGCAGGCGCACTGACACAGTCACAGGCATACACATGCACACACAGAGACACCTGTGCACACACAAGCACATCCTGGTGCGTGCACACACACCTGCATGCAGGTGAGCCCTCAGATATACACACAGACACTGATGTGCAGAGATACTTGCAGACACACGTGTGTACACACACATGCACACATACATTCTTGCATGCACATATATGCCTACATACATATACACATGTATGCAGATATTTGCACACACATGTATGTGCACATGCACATTTGTGTGCACAGATACATATATGCACACGTAGACACCTATACACCCCCACCAGTACACATGTGCCCACACATGTGCACAAACACACACACGGATCTTATGGATAAAGCCAAACACGCATGTGCGCAGCCATGCTCATATGCACACTTCATTGTTGTGTCTTGGCCGTGCTTTTTCACGGTTCAGACGCAAAATGAAAGCGAAACACCCCAACCCCCACCCCTCCCAGCCCCCTTCCCCCCGCTGCAAGACGGACTGCCGGCTGCTTTCTCTGCCCTCATGCACAGCGTGGATTTACCCCCCAAACCCACCCCAACCCCACGTTCTCCGCTCCCCACCCTCCTCCCCAGCCTTGCCTCCACTTTCTCCACTCCATCCCTCCGTCCCTCTATCCTTCCGTCCCTGTATCCCTCTGTCCCTCCATCCCTGCACCCTCCATCCCTCCATCCCTCTAATCCTTTTGCCCCTCCATTCTTCTCTCTCTCTCCTCCACCCTTCCATTCCTCCATCCCTGCACCCCTCCATCCTTCCGCCCCCCCATCCCGCCGTCCTTCCATACTCCTGTCCCTCCAACCTCTCCACCCCTCCCTCTCCTCCTACATCCTTCTCTTTATTCTCCGCACCCGGCGGCATCACGACCCCAGTCAAACCAGTGACCCCAGTGCCGCCGCAATCCGCGCACCCAAATTCTGAATTACAAATTCCCGCCGGGCAGCAGCTGCTGGGAGCGCAGTGAAAAGCAGGATTATCCCTGTCGGGATTGTTTCTTTGGTCCAATGCTTTGCATCCCCTTATTGAGTCTTGGGCCCTGAGGTTGTTTAGGATTTTTTTTTTTTTTTTTGCTTGTCTTTGCCTTGATTTGCTTAATTTTGTTCTTGCCTGTAGGCAGAGTGTGTAAACCCATTTTACAGGTGGGATTGGGGCCCTCACTGGTAGGGATGGCTGAATGGAAGAGCTGCCTTTGGAAAAAAAAAAAAGGAATACATTGCAACTAGAGATTGCATACACAAGCATTGTTTTGTCCACGGGGATTCTGTCACCCCTGCTTTTACTCCCAGTGCAACTAAAAGGGTGATTATAATGCAAAGGTTTAGAAGCTTCTGAGCATCTCCCAAGTTGGGACAGTGCCACAGTTTTCCAGGACATCAAGGCACTGTGTATTGCCTTTGGAAGCATGGTGGGTGCTCCTTAGAACCCGTAGGAAAGCCCTAATCACGTTTTAGTGATTAAACCAGTACCCCCAAGTCCTTTT
>NW_010231113.1:0-1910 GCF_000690775.1 Eurypyga helias
GCCTGGTCATCCAGTGGCGGTTTGTCAACAGAGTTCAGAAGCAAATGAACGCTTTCTTGGAGGTAAGGCTCTTCACCCCCGGGGTGATTTTTGGTGTGCGTCAGCGCCGGCCCGAAGGGAGTGGGACTTTGCATAACCACACAGAGCTGGGATGCCTGTGCGTGTGGTGCCTTTTACCTTGTATGAGAACATTGAGTCTGCCCCTCGGGAGAGAAGGGGCATTGTCTTTCAAGCTCATGTTATCTAAGCCTGTAATAATTGAGTGATTAATGTTTTAATTAGGGACCCAGCAACTCTGTATTTCATTTTCAAAACCCTTCTTTGTCCTCGCCTGTTTACTTCCATTCCCTGAAGCCAGAGATCCTGTTGAAGAAAAACTAACCGCAGACGGTATGAGGGTTTTAACCCTGCTTTGCTCTCTGCTTTCTCGTAGGGATTCACAGAGCTTCTCCCTATTGATCTGATTAAAATTTTTGATGAAAATGAATTAGAGGTGAGTTTGTGTGACGCTCAGAGAGCGCAGATCAGTAATGCCCATCACAGAACAATGCTCTGTGTCCTGGGCTCAGCCGAGTGCAGACACAGGTGCATTGCTTAGTGGAAAATGAGATTTTTCTCCCTAATTAATGAATCTATTGATCATATAAAAGCACAAAACCACCCAGTTATTCAGGGAGGTGGTTGAGTATGTCCATATATGTAAGCAGCTTCCTGCAGTAATGCCATTAGGTTGCGTATGGATGTGTATTCAGGCGGTTCCCAAGGTTTCCCTCCATCAGAGGGAAAGGGTGACCTTGCTGAGGTACAGCACAACACAGTGCCTTCGATTCACCACTCGCCTCCCTGTGCAGCTGCTGATGTGTGGCCTTGGCGATGTCGATGTTAATGACTGGAGACAACACACGATCTACAAGAACGGTTACTGCCCAAACCATCCCGTCATCCAGTGGTTCTGGAAGGTAACACACTTTACGACATTTGGTTTCTCTCTTCCTGAGAGTTCCTGTGTTGTTTGCGGAGCTCGCTACCCAAAGCCACGGCACCTCACCCTCTGTCACCCACAGCGAGTGTCCTGGCTGCAGCCCACGGGCAGCTGGAGAGGGCTGCTCCTCCCTTAACCAGGGAAAGTCTGGTTTCAGGGCTGTCTGCCTGTTACAGCCCCAATACAGCCGGCTCCCTAGCCCCGACCGCAGCTGTGAGAGCCACTGGCGGTGACACTGTGTGTTTGTCTCCAGGCTGTTTTACTGATGGATGCCGAAAAACGGATTCGGTTGCTGCAGTTTGTTACCGGGACGTCACGCGTGCCTATGAACGGATTTGCTGAACTCTATGGTGAGCGCCCTTTCGCCACCGCAGGCAGGCTCACCCCAGAGCAGCTGTGTGGACACTGCGGAACACGGACAGGGACCCTGGGCACAGGGAAATCTGGTCTCACACAGTGCACCCGTGTAAGAGTGGTGGATGCCAGGAGCAGTGGGGAGCTGGGGAGCACAGCACGGAGTAAAGCTGGGTACAGCTTGGGTGTTACTCCTGGCACCCACTGAAAACATTTTGGCTGTCGACAGAGTAACACTCACGTTGTGTGGGGAGGAGAGGGCACGTTCAACCAAGCACTTCAGGTGTGAAATGCCGATGCCTGTGCCGAGTTCTGCACTGCACGCACTCTGCGCAGAGGCCGTTGGGCAGTCCCCACGCTCTCTGGGCACAGGCATAACTGACCACAGCCCTGTTTGCTCTGCTGTAGCTTTAGTGGGGAGTGTGTACCAGGCGTTCTGTACCAGCTGGCAAATGGATTGATGCAGGCACTTCGTGTGAGAAATGGTATTTTATGTGGTGTCCAGCAATTCACGTTTCGTGTGCTCTTCCCTTGCACCCAGGTTCAAACGGTCCTCAGCTGTTTACAATAGAGC
>NW_010231114.1:0-14438 GCF_000690775.1 Eurypyga helias
GCCCTCCTGCCACCTCGCACGGGGACAGGGAGATGACCCCAGCGATTTGCCCCCGGTGGTGGGAACAGACTTCCCAGTGTCCCGCCTGGACCAAACGCCTCCGGGCTTTGGGAGCGCGTGTCGTCTCCCACCGCTCCGGCCGTTCGCGGGCTGCCGGCACGCGGGGCTGTTTCAGCTCTGTCCGGTGGCTCTTGGCCTGCTCTTGCTCCCCTTACGGTGAGTCTGACAAGTGGCCAGGAGAGCAAGGAAGCCCCTCTCCCCCCTTGACGCAACTGTTTCGTCCTGTTTCAGGTTTGGAAGGTGGGTACGTCCAACTTAGGAACCGTCTCATCGGGGCTCTGGCTGCTGTGCAACAAGACCTGCGAGCAGCTGCCAGTCAGCAGCCGCGATGAGGGTATGTTACAGCTGCATTGTCACGGGGGAGATGGGCTGCGGGACCTCGGTGCACAATGCTGAGGCTGGGTCCTGACCTCAAATCTATTCCCTGTGTCTTCATAGCGTCCCTCAAAACCGTGCAAGCCTTTATGATCCTCTCCATCATCTTTTCCGTCATCGCGCTCGTCATGTTCATCGTCCAGCTGTTCACCCTGGAGAAAGGCAAACGTTTCTACATGACTGGAGCCATCATGCTGGTTTGCTGTAAGTATGCGCGCCTTGCGATGGCTCTGCGTGCGTCCCACCGCCTCTGCAAGCACACGTGTCTGCCACACACGGCTGTCAGGGGAGGTTGTCAGCCAGCTACATGTTTCCAGTGGCCCTTTTTTTTTTTTGATAAAGCACTGAGGAATTGAAGAGTATTGGGTGTTTTTTATTGTATATAATGAAAATATTTCCAGTGGGTTTTGCAAAATACCTTTGAAAGACAACAAAAAAGATTCAAGTATTCTGGGGGCAGGGGAATAAACAGTTAGACAGCTACTGCTCATGGGATTCAACACATGGCACCAAACTGTCTGCAGATCTTATTGCTGATTTCCTCCTAACAAAGGTTTATTCCCCATGGCATCCACTAAGCAAGCCCCAAGTGTCTTTTGTCATCATGTCTGCAAGAGAAAACCTCCATAAATAAGCGTAATGGGCAACTCATATGGCACAAGACATGCATCACAATCTCAGGGGACTGCAGAAGTCCTGCAGCAATGCTGGTTTCCATGTATTTTCCAACTCTTTCTTTTCCCCCTTCCTTCCCACAGGGATGTGCATTCTGATTGGAGTCTCCATTTATACAGCTCGGTTCACAGGCAGGATTCCCGAGTCCACAGGTTCTCACCATGGCTACTGTTTCATATTGGCCTGGATCTGCTTTTGCTTCAGTTTCGTCATTGGCATCCTCTACCTTGTTCTTAGGAAAAAATAAGGCTGATGGGAGTCCAGGGGAAAGGGTTGGCTACTGGGAATGGGGAAGAATCGCTCTGCTGAGAGAACTGTTGGGCCAATAGACAGAAACAGCCACCATCATCACCACTGCCACCACCACAGAAAAATCACTAACAAAGCTAGAATCCTCAGAAACTCCTTCACCAAAGAGAGGGAGCATCAGCTCCAAGTGATCTAGCGCTTCTGGGGCTGTTGCACCAGGAATCTGCAAGTGACCCAGACAGCTCTTCTCCTTTTCTGCAAAGTCATGTCATACCTTCACAAAGCTTCAAGCTCAGCAGTGATGATTGAAGGGCACCACAAAAACAAGGGCTACACCTTTTTCCCTTCCTAGAGCCCTTCTCACTTAGCTTTTGGTGTGCCTAGTGGGTTGGGCAGTGAGGCTTCTGACCCCTTTTTTTAGTCCATTGAAACAAATGGGATGGGCCTTTTGTTACATTTATATATATATATATGCACATATGTGAAAGTTAAAGATGTTAAATTGAGAAGTAACCCAATAGAAATCAGATTAAATTCATATTAAAATATCTACAGAAATAAGGCAACAGGGATTTTTTGCTGTTATGTTTACTATTTGACATTCCCCTGGTCGAATCAGATACAGGTAGGAAGGGCAAATATACAGATGTGGATGATGGAGAGAGAGAGAAAGTGTGGGAGTAAAGATAAACAGGGGTTCCTGCTTAAAGAGGATGCAGTTGCTCGATGATGCACATGCAAGGAGGGAATCATCTGGGAATGTGTCTAAAATCTTTTGTTCAATGCCAGAACATAGTAATAGCACTGCAACATTGCAGATCCTTTCTGAGACAAGTCCTTATCTATGGGCAGAGGGTTTTTCCCACATTGTCACCCAGTACATGGTATTAATTGAGTGCCCCACCTTGTGACACAGCTCATCTCAAAGGCAGATGATACTGGTTAACAGAGGAAATATATTCCCTAATGAGAGATCAGGAGAGATGAGGCAGGGCTTGTGAGTTCTGCTCCTTGCTGTGCAACCTTAGGCCAGTCACTTAACCTGGTGTTTCTCTATCTGCCAAATTCTTCCATAAAACTGTACCTACCTCCCAGGGTTGCTGAGAGAATTTGAGTCCACTCTGTAATGCAGGGTCCCCATATGAAAGGCTGGCAAGGGAAAGTAAGGCAGTGGTACTGCTGCAACCCACAGATTTCTGTCAGTTCAAAGAATCTCAGTCACAAGTGGCATTTGTAAGGGACAAGAGGTTAAATCTTCCTGTGACTCCATCCACAACTAAAAGGCAGAGTATAAAAAAATACAGGTGCAGATTGTGCATGGATGCTATTTACCTCTCTCTCTTTCTCTCTCTTTTTCTGTTACGTTTTCTTCTTATGTAGACTTTATCAATTTGGTGGATATATTCCAGTACTGTATGTTGCTGTTTCATTAACAAAGGTTATTTCATATATAGTCATTGTAAATATTTTGAAATGCATATTTTTAACTTTGAAGGTATAAAAATAAAATCTGATTCCCTTTATTATAAAGAGCTTTCCTTTTTTTTTTGTTTTCATTACTGTTTCAAACATTCGTTAATAGAAGCATTTGCTGTTTTCACTGAATCAAAGCTCACCTCTTTAAGATGATGCAGAACTACCATGTTCTCTTGCTTGTCAGTATATGAGATTTCCTGTTCTGGAAAGGAGGAGGAAACAAAACAACTCTCAGAGCTCTTGTTTCAGGCTTTCTGCAAGCTCAAGCAGACAGTGTGAGCAATGGTAACACTCGGTCCCAGAGCCAGGTGTTGCTTCACACCCATAACAGCTGGAAATGTACTTTCTCACTCTGGCAGAATCCCATCTCTGTGGAAGCTGGTGCCTAAGATGCTGCAGGATTTATTATGTCTTAGACCAACCCTCAGCACAAGTGAGTCCCAAAGCAAAATCACTAACGGGTTTGCCTGGGCCTTGGGAGTTGGTATAGCTGAAGCTGCCTTAGAATTTTCTGGTGAAACATCTCAGCAGCTCTAGAGCTTGAGCAAAGAGTCCAAAGCCCAGGACACAAGCAGATCTCAGCGAACTTAGGGCACAATTCTGTGAGCTGTGAGGTAAGGTAAGGCCTAGCGGGAATCAGCTAGGTAGGAAATTTTTCTTTATCAATTAATACACCTTAGGGAGACCTAAGACACATGCTAATTGAGGGCAGAATGGTGACATGAATCTCTGAGAGATGACTTTTCACCAGAGAAGGACCTCATACGCAGCAGGGGGTGGGAAGGGTCACAGGGTGTGATGGGTAGACACTTGTTTGGTTTCAGGAGGTTCCAGGAGTCCTGCTGTGCCTCATCCTCAGGTACTCCTAGAAGTGTAGGGTAACCAAAGACCAGTCAGGCACTGGGGACAAGGCTGGTCTACCTACAAGCTAACGCTGGCAGATAAGACATGAGCCAGTGGATGAGGTGGCAATACTGGAGGATGCTAGCCAGGGAGCTTTGCAGGATCATCTAGGCTGGTATCCATGCCCTGTTTCTGGCACAGCACAGATCACACATGACAATATGATACCTTACAGGATGACAGAGCAATCCCAACTTTGTTGGGATGCCCAGGGCAGGTCACAGGCAATGGTCTCAATTTTTGAACAATGGTCTCCAACAACCTTTGCCTCAACCACAAACTGTTGTCATTGGCAGCTTGTCAAGGATATGAAGGCTACTGGACACTTTGGGCAGCTTGGTTTGCCTGAAAAAAACACTTGGGGTTTTAAAGGATCAGCACTCTAAACTACAGCTGGGAAAAATCACTGGGTCCTCTGGCAGCTGGCAAACCTAGTCAACCTAGCACCTGAAGCATAACCTGTTCCAAATGAGGCAGTCTTTGCTCCACACCTGGTAGCAACCACCACCATCTTCTGAGTCCTGTTACATTAGGGGCTGGCAGACAGGGAATTACACTGGGCACTGGCAAGAGAGAACATACCAAACAGAAAAGCAGATGATTTTTAAAAGATTAATCAAACACAAAACAGACGGAAGCAAAAAAGGACAGGAGCAAATGGTACTATTTGTTGTGTCATATGACGGGTGTTTTCTCGAAAACCGTCTTCAACACAGCCTGAAATGACACTGACCCAGTCCCACACTGACTGTGAGACGCAGAATCACGGCACTCCTGCAAGAACCATTAGTGGGATTTCAGGGACCGAGCTTCACATGGGCCAGGACCAAAACAGACTCTATTACTTCCCAGTAGAGGTCTTGCACTAGGAAGAGAAACCTTTGGAAGAGCAGAAGCAGAGAAACAAAACAATTCCCATGCCTGAGACTCCACTGCAGAGCAAATGAAGGATTCCCCCTCTCTGTTTCTTTTTCTGCAGGTCCCAGTGAAAGGAGGAAGGGATTTTCCACAGACAAACAACATACTGCAGGGCATTTGACCACAATCCCTGCACGATTTTTAGCACAAGAAGTACTAAAATTGAAGGACAGCCAAGGGGGCAAGAACAACAAACACTCTTGCTCTGACTGGAGATCCAAGCTATGCAGTCTGGGAAGAAGCAGTCCAATAACTGCCCTCATTACTGGGTTTGAAATCATCTCTATATGTTCATGGAAGTGTTGCAAAAGCAGCTGGAGGCAGCTCAGGGGACAGCCCTGCTCTTTGAATGGCAGAAGCCAAAACCGGCCAAGCAAAGCAACTGACTCCCCAGCTGATCAAGTGGGTGATGACAGCACTGCAAACACAGAGGCAGCAGCACCATTACAGAATGCAGCTGCCTGCCAGCACACCCAGAGCTGGAGAATGGCTTGATTTCCTTGCAGCAAAGACAACAGAGAAGAAACAAACCACCACCACCAACAAAAAACCAAGAATGCAAGGAGTGGGGAGATCATGGGAGGCATAAAAGATGATGCTAGGGGTGGTGTAAAAGATTATGGGTCACTTCCAGCACTGGAGTAACTCTCCACTGCTGGCATCCAGGGTGCACTTAGCCCAGGAATCATTCCACAGAGGAAAGTAAAGTGAAATCAGCATTAAATATTATCCCACTTGAAATATATCCAGCCCAGAGGGCAGCCTAGAAATGTATGCTGCAGTTGAACCAGTTGTTTTTGGAAGGCTCCCTAATCTTGTGATTATTTACAGTTGCAGGTCTGCCTGATCAGATAGCAAGAACAGTCAGGGTACCAGTTGATTGCTGGAGGAACTGGGGAGGAATTTTAATCCCAGACCCTCTGTTCCTGCATTGCACAGTTGGTGAGGTGCATCACTGCAGGCAGCTCAGCTCTCCCAACATTGTCGGAGCCACGGTATTGGATTAGATACACAGTGATCTGATGCGTGATGACAAATCTCATGTTGCACAATTCACCCGAAGTATGTGGGTATAGGGTATAAATATACACCTTGTCATCTGTTACAGTGCTTAGGAAACTTGATTGCCTTTCTGCTCAACCTAGCGTGGAAGGCTGTAGCTGGCAGCCTTCCTCCATTCCACCCCCTCCCAAGCTTCTCATGTGGAGCAGGCTAGCCAGGGAACAGAGGGGTCAGTCCATAGGGTGAGGGGCCTTTAGCTAGCATACGCCTAGAGTCATGTACAGGAGGCATGCTCTTCAGCATAGGTTTGTGGGAAGCCAGGATGCTTCCTCTGATCTCGTAGGCTAATTCCAGTGTTGGGATCTGGGCAACAGAGCCAGGGCTATCTGCACTGAGGTCTAGGGGAAGAGGTCGGTGGAGCTCTGCACTGTGAGTATGGTCAGATGACCTAGAGAGCATAACAGAGTAAGAGGTGCTCAAGGAAGAGGTGTTGGGGGTGCTCCTGCCTCTCTTCACCTTCCAGATAAATCTATGGGTAGAGAAAAGCCTGGCTTTTGGCATTCACAGATGGATGTGACATGCCCTGAGTTTTTTGGGGCATCATAGATAATGTCTTCCTCTGGAAGCAACTCCCAGAATAAAAGATTAATTTCATTGACATGCTCACTATAGAGCTTTTTGAGCCTATCTGATGATAACATGGAGCTGAGGGCACTGAGATGTAATTCAGTGAGTAAAAGCACTTCCTAGGTCTTTGGGAGGGTGGGGGATATGTGACTCTGAAAGACAGGGAATATCAACTGAATGAGGCACTATGTTGTTGTTAGCGCCCAGAAACCATACAAGCACACACGAGGGCAGCTTAGCCAAGCAAGGAAAAGGTGGTGCTGCTGACCTGTGAGAGGGGGAGTGAGTATGCAGAGACAGGGGGAGGGGTGCTGGGAAAGAGGCTTCCACGTGCTACTCACACTGCAGCCATGGCAGGTCTCACCCATGCTCCTGGGCAATGCCGGGCTCTCTGGAAGCTGCTGGCAGCCCTCAATTCCTACTTATGTCCCTAAAAGCTGAGGCTGCTCAGCATTTTGGGACATGTTTAGCAGCTCCCTCTTCTAAGCGTCATTCTGAATCAGGAGTTGCTTCATGTGCATTGCATAGAGGATAATCAACCATGCAGCACAGCAAGCAGCTTCGTGGCAAAGAAACCGGAACTCCTGCACTTTGCATTCCAGCTCTGGAAAGGGCTTGCAGGCTCTTCGAGAGAGCCAGGGTGTGGTGACTGGGAGGCAGAGGTGAGAGGCAGGAGTGAAGTATTCAGGAACACCCCAGAAGCAAGGACCATGGGCAGTACCTGGCCAGGAGGGTAGACTGGCAGTGATCAGATGCCATGCAGGAAAGGGGCAGCAGAAAGAAATGGTGTGTCATGGGGTGTAAGATTTAGGGGCAGGAGAGAGAATGATATGGACAGGAAGAACAAACACTGCAGAAGTCCTGAAGACCATCACAGCACAGGTGGGTTGGGACAGGACAAGCAATTTAGTAGGGAGGTGTATGGAGTTTGGGACACCTGAGACCCATGAAGTTGTCTGCCAAGCAGACAGACCATGATCAGACAGTAGGCTTGCTTCCTCAAGGCAGTACCAGAGACTCATGTGCACAATCCTGCCAAAAACTGGGCCAAACCATTGTAAACTATCCAGTGCCTAGGACCCGTGTTTGCCCTCTCAACCCCTTGATGGGTGAGGACCCCGGTCCCCTTCGTTGTCACTAGAGGTCAGTGCAAGCCCAGTAAATGCCTCTGCTGACTATGCCTTAGGATCCTAGGAATCGTGCCATATGAATATGCCTTATGATCTTCAAGGCCAGGCTGGATGAGGCTTTGACCAACATGGTCTAGTGGAGGGTGTCCCTGCCCATGGCAGGGGGTTGGGACTAGATGGTCTTTAAGGTCCCTTCCAACCCAAACCATTCTGTGATCCTATGATCTATGATTTGAGGCATGGGCATGCCCAGCCAGGGACAGTGCTACTTTATCATGTATGGTTCAGAAATGGGAGTGGGCTCAACCCTCACTCAGCAGCCCTTGGATGGGTTCCCTGCGAGGCTGTGGCATGTCATGTAGAAGAGGTGTGTGGGGGGACATCTTGTCCCACATGAGAAACTACACGGCACATGGAAATGGAAGAAGAAACTCTGCAGGGGAATAATCAAAAACTTTCTAACCATCAGGCCTGAACAGATGACCGTGGCTCAGTTACCTTTGGCCACCGAGAGCTGGTTTGGGGTCAAGGAGATAAATGAGTTTGCCCTGCACTTATGTCATCCTCTCTGCTGAGTACTGTGAGAGAAACTGAGGCAGAGAAATTGCATCGAGCTGGGGCAAGCAGGCTGGAAGCAAAGAATGAAGGAGATGCTGGGGTGGCCTGAAGATGGAAAGATTACAGTCCTTTAAGACCTCCACAGTTTCTACATCAAGGGGGGGACCCTTTACAGCTAACTGCCCTTCACTTTCAATGGATCTTAACAAAACAGGGTCTTTCTCAGTGTCCCAAAGAGCAAGCCCTGGTTCCTAAAAGACTGCAGCAGGCTGATAGCTAAAACTGTATTAAGGTAACCAGCTTTCAGGGGTGTGGTTTTAATACCAATGGGTTGCCAGTGAAATCTGCGGATGCTGCAGAGGCTCAGCAAGATCCATCAATTCAAGTATCTCATTTCAAACACCCAAGCCAGAAAATCTGAACACAGACACCCAGCAGAGACCTCAAAATCCCACAGCAGGGAGGCAAAGAGATCAGAGAAGTCATTGCTTTTTTGCCATGTGCCTACCAGAAGATTTACAATGACCTTGTTGCAATAAAGGCCGAGTTTGTATTGGTGGTGCAGTAAATCTAGTGATCCTTGCTGTATAATTGCATGCCCATAGAGAGGCAGGACTGCTCTCTTGCTGGGGAAAAGGGAATCATGGTAGTGCCCAAACAACAGGAGATAAATGAAGTTGAGCATAGGAGGTAAGTTTTTTCACTCAAATTCAGAGGATTCTGCAAATTATAAAGCACTTGTTTGATCCAGTCATCAAAGCTCTGGCAGAGGTGAGAGAGTCCAGGAAAAGGCCATGCTTTGGGGAGTTCTGCAAGTTTTTCTTGTGCTTTGGACAAGTGCTTCCATCTGCTCCCTCAGCCTGACTTCCCAGGTGTTGGAGAGGAGACCTCCCTTTGTCTCCAGCCACTTGCACCCTCCCTCAGCTTGCACAGCTCCCTCAGCTGTCACCTCTCAGGCTGCCTCTGTAGGAGAGGGAAGTCAGAGGGAACCTGCTGAGCTCTTTCTGTGATGTACTGCTTTTGGGGCAAGGGAAAGGTTGTGGGCATAGCAGGAAGTTCAGCAGAGATGGGGGAGCAGGACTGAAGGAGCACTTCAACTGTGCCTCCCACGGCAGCAGAGACCTCAGAGGGCAAGGAGGGGACATCCTTCCCCTGAGGCAGGAGGGGTGATCTGCTATTTAGGCCATGATTGCTGTGTGCCAGCACAGGTAAAGCTGGCGGTCAGCTCACCCCTCACCATGTTCCCAGCTGCTGTCTGGGCAGCTGCCTGCTTCATCCCTGCCTGTGGCTAATGAGCAGCAGTGAGTGGTGAAAAGGGACAGGCCTCCAAGGAGAACCTTTCCATCCTGGTTTCACAATGTGATTAGCAAACAAGGGCATTCGGGTCAGGATTTATAAACCCTAAAGCAGACAGTGGTCGTGATGAATCAAGCACAGTAACATCCAGATCCAGCGTGCTTTGAAGCAGAACCAGCGCAGCACAGGGAGCAGGGCTGGGCTCACCCGTAATGCCAACGGAGTCATTACTGCCCACTGGCCCTTACGAACATTCAGATTCAGATGACTACGGCTTTGACACATACTAAGCACCTACACTGAACTTCTCCCATGCTGGGTCTCTCTGTCCCATTTTATTTTTTCACTCACAGGGAAAAAACATATTTTTGCACTATCTGCTTCTAAGGCAAAGCTTAATGAAAAGCAGATGCTTTCTACCATGACTGTTTCCTTTCATCCTTCCCTAGATGACTTCTACCCTCTCCCTACTGCGGAGTTGGAAGCAAAATTTGGCAGAGCAACAAGCTGGGACTCATGCAGGAGCCTGTTATTGCCCAGGGGAAGATCAATACCACTTAGGCCAACACATATGCTATAGATAAAAGCACTACTTGCTCAGAGAATCCACAATCAGGAAAGTGAGCCTGTTCCTAACTTTCTGACTATTCTAGGTGTGTTGTACATGTCTCCAAATACCAGCAAAGCTTTTGTGCCATAGTCGACTCAGATCTAGATGAAATTCAGGTAGAAAACACTGCAGACCCACCCACATGTCATGCCAGGTGGAACTAAGAGAACAAATCCATATCCCTATGTTGTAACCTTACTCATTTCTCCAGAATCACTGATCTTAATGGGATCCAAGCAAAATTGAGCTCTTCTTTCATCAAAGTGCTCTCTCTATGGAAAGATGCAATGAATGGGAAGCCACACATCCTGAGCTCTTGCTTATCATCTCTTTCACTCTCTGGAATTGATTTGTTTATAACAGCATCTTCATATGCATGGATTCATCTCAACTTTCATAGTTTCAGGTAACCTATTTTACAAATTTGAGAGCATGGCTGCAAAGTCACCTCCAGCAGGTCTGGGAAGCCAGATTTCTAGTATGAGGGAGAATTGTACTACCTCTGCCTTCTGTGTCTACAAACCTTATGCCTGACTGTTCCTGATACACAAAACAAGGCTACTATCTGCAATTCCACCTTCAAGACAGCCAGATGAACAAGCTCCATGTAGGCACCACTTGTCATTATTTAACCAAAAGCACCCTTCTCCTGATTTGAGCACCAGCCTTTCCAGGGGAGGGCTGGCTGACACATGCCATGTCACCCCCCACCACATCGTTTCTTTGGGGGCTGACTTCCTCTTGCTTCCCAGTGCTGCCACCTTCCAGAGCTCCCACAGGTACTCAAAGGGCAAGTGTGTCAGCTTTAATCCTCAAAGCCATCAGCAATTATCTTGCATCATGTTTCCCACTCTATCACATGTGTACTCTTCATTCCCACCAGTGCTCAAAGCTTCCAACAGCCTTTGCCTTTTCAAAGGGCACTGCAGACAGCCATTTACACTTTAAATAGATATTAAAATGAAGCCACCTGCACGCCTTCCAGTTCCCAAACTGCAGAGCAGAGTGATGGATAATGGAAGTGTACCAACACATCAACAGTTTCCACTAGCAACTGCTGCAGAATAGCATGATACCAACTTCAAATATGGACAGGAAATGGCTTTTGATATCAAATGTAAGTTTCAACCCCACAAGAATCTCTAAAAATAAGCATTTTATTCCCACCCACCCTTGATGTGATACCAAATGGATTGTGGACAAGGATCAAACTCTAGAAACTGAAATAACAATAGAGGTACAGTTTTAATTAGCTGATCCTATATTCTTCCCCATTCTACTGAACCCGCTGCCTCATTCAGTGCACAGAAGTGCTCAGCAGATGAGGCTATCTTCCTTATTCACTCTGTGGCCGTATTTATCTCCACACCAGCAGCACACTGCACAGCATACAGAACTCTGCTTCCCTCCTGGGCTTTTCGATTTGCCTTATTATCATCACCGCTGAGCAGTTCCCAATCTCAAAAAAACTTTTGTCTTCCAGTCACCTCTACAAAACCAAACCATTATCACAAGCATTTTAGAGACAAGGAATTGATTCATAGGCAGATCACAGCTAAGACTCTGCAATGCTGACCATTAATTTTGGCCACCATGGTGGCTGGCTGCCTCCACATATAAAAAGAAACAGCTCGTGGCCACTACAGAAAAGCTGTGTGTATGTGATTTGGCTCAGCATCACATTCAGAGTCCATGGTAAAGGCAGAGAGAGAAGAGTGTGTTCCTACTGTGAAGTTCTCTATACAACTATCTGTATTCACTTTGCCTGCACAGAGAGGTAGAAGGAAGGTTGCACGCATCTCTCTAAGCCACGTGTCACGTCAGGTCAGGATTCCTGATCTGGAAAACACCAGGAAACCTTCCCAGATCTGTGAACCCTCCGGATGGGAAACACAAGAACACCAAGATAAATATCAAAAGGATCAATTAATCTTAGGTACCACTATCAAGACACCGATAGCCCATGTATAGAAATCTCCATGCACTCACAGCACAGCTCCCATAGGTTTCACTGTAGCAGTGATTTCTGCAAAGCAAACCCCAAGGCCTCCCATCAGCCCCTTTCCTCCCTGCCATAAGCCATGTCTGTGTAGATCTGCTTTTAAACAATTGAGCACAAGCTCTGTCTTGGCTGAGAACCAAGTGCTGCACATTTGCATCCCAACTTTACGCCTTCTTGCGCATTGAACCCATCCAGATGGCAAGCTGTATTCGAGGCTTAATGATCTGCTTCCCCTCCCCCTGGTACGGGCACAGTAAATCACTGGCAAATCTTCCTGATGGTCTTTTAGAGGGAAGACAGATCAAATACACAGTGTGTTTTAAAACACCAAGTCCTCGGCAAAACTATGGTCTGCAACAGTGGTACAAGGTATGGATTCAACTGGATGACTTTAAATGCTTCCAATTAAGCTTTCCCTGCCAGCACACCCTTCCCAAGTCCCCATGCCTGGGACTATCTCCTTTGCCAGGCAAAGATTTTGCCAGACTTGGCTTCCTCACTCCACTTTTGGTCCCTGCAGTTCCCTGCCCCCTCCAAAGAAAGGCTCGTTCAGCAGAGACAGACACACTAAAACTTTTGGAAAAATCTCAAGAAGAAAAGCTAGAGTTTGGTCTGTTTTGAGGTTGGGCGCTGCTCACCACAGAGGCTGCAGAAACCCTGGCTGCCAGGGCAGAATTTACACACCCAAGTCACGACCAGGAGATGTAGGTGTTCATGACATGAGACCTGGCTGCATCTTCTGCCCACAGAGCACTGCGCAGAATACAGGGATCTGCTCACAGGACCAGGCCTCAGACACTGGAGAGAGACCTTCAGATATCTTTATGCTTGGCCACATAAGATACTTTTCTCATTTGACAAGAGGGTAAAGTGCCACACACAAACTTAGCGTCAGTAAAGGGCCACAGCGGTCTGACTGCATCCCCACAACATCACATGGAAAGCTGTGGCAAAAGCAGGCATTGCCTCTGAATTGTCCTGACAGCACTTAACAGCCTTAACGTGAAGCTACCACTGTGTCCAGCCCAAGGACCTCCATCTCATTCTCTTCAAACTTTCCAATATCTGAATATCTGTAGTGACAAAGAAAATCTTTCTGCTCTGTAGTCTCCATTGCTACTGAGCCCTGACCTCTCCCAAAAGCTGCTCCTGCTGTGCCTGCTCAGTGAGGCAGGTCCTGTGCTGAAACACCATGTGCTCTTGTGTTTAAAAACTGGTGAATGGCTTGCGATACCGAAGAAATTAATTCAGGTTCACATCAAACTTAATTGTGACATTTCCTGGGTACTCACTTTTGTCCCTCAAATTAAATCTTTTTATCATCAAAAGACTGTTTTCTGGTGTGTGCGGTATACGTACAATAAGAAATTCCCTCCTGTGAAGTTTGCTGTGTTTCTGTCTACTTAAGCTGGACCTGACAACTTATTTGTATGCCTTGAGCTAACCATCTGCATAGGAGTAAGCATCAGCTTTAGCTTACGTGTAATAAACTGCACAAAATAATCCACATGTACATTCAAACAAAATGTCAATGCTATTTCTCAAAGAATATGGGAGCGAGGGCCAGGGGCCAGCAAAATAAATTTCAGCTTTTAAGTGACAGACAATGGAAGCGATCCAGTCTTGCATCTCATAAGTACTGGCAGATTGGCCAGGATTTGGATGCTAACAAAGAGATTCAGTACATGGGCCTGGTTTCAATTAATGAGCATGTGTCCATATGGCTCTGTGTGTGTATGTGTTTATACTGAGTGTTCTTTCCTGTTAATGGGTGTTGCATAAGTACAAGCGTGCATGTGTGTGCCTGTGCAGACAGGTTCAGAGCTAGTTCAAAAATACCCAGCAGCACAGGCCAAATTTAGTGTTGACACCCAGGACAAAAGGTCTCATATATTAGCTGTGACAAGACCCTGGAAATAATGTATTTTAAGCAGAAAACCTCTTTTCCCTGGTAGGAAATCACATGTATGTGACAGCAGCGAAAGCACCAAACCTGAGCTGCTGACCTTGTGGGATCTGCCACTGTGTTGGGGGCAGGGCAGCAACAGTTGGTGCTGGGACAAATGCCACCCAGGGAGACAGAAGGCCCGAATTCCATCAATCCTGCTCCAGGCAGACACACCAGCTAGGCTGTCTGGCTTTGCCTGCCGTGCGAGGTGGCAGAGACTGCCAGTGCTTACTGCTCAAGGTGCTGTACCCTTCTCCCCTTGCCGTGGCAGCTCCTGCCCTTCTGCCACCCTGGGCAGCCTTGCATCCTTAGGAAACATCTCACTCTGCCCGTGCCTGCAGCACCTGTATGCATGTCAGGCCATGCACCTGCCTGAGATTTGTCAGCAAACAACATGGTTGTGTGTCTTGTCTGCAGCATTTGCTTCTCCTTTGACATTTTTTTAAGAACAGTGTGATTGTCAGCTCAGTAGTTATCAGACAGGTAGAAGGAGGAATAGGTAAATGAGATTAAATACTTGATATATGATAGGAAATTCAGACCCAGCAATTTTTAAACAATTTGTGCATCTTTGGGCTCAAGATGCCCCTTCCCCCCTGCCCCCCCACC
>NW_010231115.1:0-9802 GCF_000690775.1 Eurypyga helias
TGTTCGTCGGTGCTGCGGCCACGCCTTTGCGACACTGCCCCGTCCGGCTCCCTCCCCCTCGGTCACCGGTGTCTGCTGGGGGCTCCGCCGCTGCCCCGCGCCCCAGCCCTGTGCCAGCTCCCCAAAGCACGCGGAGGGGAGCGGTGGGTGCTTCAGGGTTTGCAGCAGCTGGTTGTGGGTGAGTGTCAACCCTGCACGGAGTAACCCCGCGCTGCGTTAACCCCTAACGAGGTGAACGCGCTGAACTGCGGAGGCTCATCAGCTACGCCAAAACTCGTATCAGGCTATCCAGCGTCCAAAAAACCGCATCAAACCGACCTGAGACTGCCTCTGACCTTCCCCTCTGCCTTTTCTCCGTGTTCCATTTCCCTGTTCTTTTACCTGTCAGTCCTGTGACCATAATACTTCATTATGCAAATCGTTTCTAACTGCCGTTTCCTGGAATATGCCCCAGACAAAGTTTTCTGTCTTTCACTGTGAGAACTCCTTAGTTTTGCGCCTGCAGCTCCAGAAAAAGTGAATGCATATATTTTGGCTGAATTATTTTCAGGCTCTGACCTCTCCTAGCAAAAATCTGTCCGGGTGGGAGGGAAGTAACAAGTTAAAAAAAAGGACAAAAATCCCTCGTGGTTTTCAGTAAAACACTCTGTTCTGTAGAACACAGCTAGAATTTTGCTAAGACTCAGCCCTGTGATCAGAAGCTTCTAGCATGATGCATGTTTTTTTAACACATCAATTTATATTAGTCCCTTTAATGAACATATGAGCAAAGGAACAGAGTTATGGATGCCTGTGGTCCTTACTTCTTACAACTGGCAAAAGCTGTCCCCCAGCTAAGGCGTCTTACTGCGGAGACAGTGTGGATGAAGAGGGAAAAAGCCAGAGGAACAGAAATGCTCATAATAGTAACGCACCCAACCACCACATTTACTTTCCTACAGTGACTTGCTCTCCTAGGAAAAGGTGAGGCGCGCTGGAAGCTCCACAGGTATACCCAGATGCATGTCACTCTCTGAAAATAATAAGGAAAGACAGTAGAAGAAAGCATAGTTTCCCAGGTGATTTGCTTTCCAAAATTCTTCTTTGCTGACAACCATTACCTCTTTTTCTACCAGTTTTTATTGACACTGATTCATACTCTACCTTCCACTTCAATCCCACAAATAATGATGCACTGAAAACACAATAAATCCTGGAACAGAACAGCAGCAAAAGGGTACGTGAGAGTCCTGGAGGTGGGAAGAGATTATACATTGCTGGGAGGCCCATTAGCATGTCCTTTCCAGGTTTGGAGTTGCAGAATTTGTGATAAACAAAATTTTTTTCTCCCTGTTTCTGTGGCAGTATGTGTGTGGGAGAGTGGCCATTGAGTGACTTCTGCAGAAACACGCATCATGGTGCACCCGGTATTACATTTCAGACAGGTCTTCAGCCAGCAGAACAACTTGGTGATAATAAATTAGAAGGAATGGGCCAAGGTGGCCTTTTTTTTTGGAATAAATATTTCGGTCATTGTAATTTTGTGGGGAGCCTTTCTGTATAGTCTTTTCTCTCCCACTTTGCTCACTTGCCTGCTTCTCAGGAACAAGCACTTGTTTCTTTAAAACAGCTTCCGTTAGACCCAAAAGACCAAGAGAGGTAAGTCACAGCTGATTTTGGGGCAGTGGGACAGTTTATACAACAGCTTGTCATCCCTGACTACTCATTCTTATCACAGTGCTGTCTCCTGCTGTGTGCTAGCATAAGGGAGAGTGATCGGGCTGAAAAATAAGCCTTTTCTTATGATGGATTATTTCTTATCCGGATCACTTCATCTCTTCAGCCCGCCACACCAAATGACTATGTCAGCACAGCACGGAGGGGTCTGGAGAGCAGAGATGAACATTTGGGGACACGACCGCTCATGTCATAACCTCACTGCAACCAGAAATGCCCAGAAGAAATACTTAATTCTGAAATTATTTGGCCTGTACAATAACAGGACATTACATTAAAATTATAATCAGGAAAAAAAGAATGCTGTGGTGAGAATTGTACCCACGTAGGGGAGTTTCAGCCCAGTCGAGTACTTCTCAGTTGCCCAAGGAGCCTTCCCCTCTGCCATCCACTGTAACAGCTCTCACGGCACAGACCACTGGTGCAAGAGAATGGAGCTACTATTTTCTTTTCCATCGCTTGAGATCAGGTACAGCTCCTGCTTTGCATGACAGGAGTGCTAGTAGCAGGACAAGCTAGGCAGGCGACGTTCAGATAAGCAGCAGAGCAGAAATTCCTGGTGTTGGGGGCTGCCGAGCTGAGAAGCCTTGTGCCTTACGGAGTTGTGTCATCTGCGCCCTATGCATCACTCTCAAAATATCCTTAGCTCCTGTCTCGGGTTCCTTGCCCCCTCACGATTCCTTAGCTTGCCTCCCACCCAGCAGTGGGATTCAGATTAATGCTTCATGTTTCTACCAGAAGGCAAGGGCGGGAGGGCGTGTACACTCTAGTTGACGCTGAGCTACGCGGTGCTGATTACCCGGCCAACGGTTCAGGCGTACGGGTTCCTGCTCGGTGTATGCTGAGGGCTTTTGTTTAGTGGGATGGAGGTGTGGGTCTCTGCTCTGCAGGAGAGTGCATGAAATGTGTAACAGCAAACCTATTCAGGACTTACTTCCTTTACCCCATTGCAATTAAAGGGGACAGGTGTGTTCAAAATTTGTTAAGGACAGGGATGAAGCTGTGAAGAGACAGGGAAAAGAACAAGAAAAAGAAAATTTTGTAAGCCTGGTGTCCTCAAGAAGAAATCCCAAGCAATTGCATTCTACCAGGAGGAATGAATAGTATGTGTAGCACGACGTGTTGTACCCATATGTGCATAACCCGGTCAGTTGTAAAGGCTGTGCCTCTTCGACGAGCACTCTGAGAAGTTCTCCAACTCAGTGACAGAATTATTCCCTTACGTCCAGCTACTGGATGGTAATAATTACCTGGTTATTCCTGTACCGTCAGCTGCACAATAGGTATCTTCTCCTTGAAGGTATCTGCTCTTCACTTCAAAAGCTAATTTATGTAGTATTTTTCTTCTCTTGCTGTGTACTTATAGGAAAAAAATCTACAGAGTAAATCAATATATATTTCCTGCTTACATTCTGCTTTTTAAGAAGCAGAGGACATTTCTGATGGCTGTTCTGAATAGGAATGCAGCATTGGCAATAAGCAAACTACATGCAGTGGCTTTCTCTTTCTTCTTTTAGAGTCAGTGTTGATAACTGGGGACAAAAAGTGTTCAAAGTCCTTTGTTGTTTACTGGTGACATAGTGAGCTCGTATGTCAGGGCTATTGTGTTTGGCTTTACACAACAGTGGAGATGGAATACAGCTCCAAAGGCAATGAATTCATGCCGGCTTAGCTGTCTAGGGTATACTAATGTTCTCTGAAAAGGCTGAAATTATTGAGATCACCTTTCCATCCTGGTCTGTGCATTTGGCTGTCTATTCAGGACTATGCACTCTTCATATTTCCCAGGCCTTCCCTCTATACAGCCTCCTATACACAACTGCATTCCAGACTTGTCACGCTTACAGCGATAACTAATTCATCTTGCACATGCATTATTAAATGCTGTTCCTGTAATCTCTTCTACCTAAAATGACAGAAACACATTTAGCTGTAATCCAGTTCTTTCTCGAGAGTACTGCACACAGACACACATGCAAAGCTTTTCTGTGCTTCCTTTGCTTCCCTGATCGAATCGCTAGGTAGGGCTGTTCGCAGGAAGGAAGTACCGGTGTGAGCCTGCAGGGCGGTGGCGTGGAACGATGGCAGAATGTTAAAATGCGTTGTCTCTCAGTTAACTTGCTCTGTGTTGCGGCATAGAGGAATTGTCTGGAACAGTGTACTTTTTGCAGATGCTAAAAAAGAGAATGGGGTAAAGAGACAAAACACAAGATTTCCGAACTGAGGCTCAGATGGGAATTATCCCCCGTGGACTGCTGGAAAGCTTTTAATTTTCCCGTGCAGAACGGAGTAAAGGTATTTGGTACGGTCGCAGGGCACACTTCACTAATAAATTCTGTCCCGTGTGAGAAGCACAGGGCAGTAGTGATTGTTCTGCTCTCTCTCACCGCAAATTTTAGGTGTGCGCTTCTGTGGCTAAAGGTCTGCTACTGGCACGAGAGAAATGTCCCGCCTAGCTGGAAAGTTTGGGTACCACTTATACAAGGTTTTAACTACACAAAGGCTCTCAGGAAAGCTGTGACAAATGATGACTATTTTAAGACTGCTTCAAATCTCTAAGGGACAGCACTATTTGAAATTTAAGAGGTTTTAATGAAGTTTAGCTGACTGGTCTTTGAAAGGGAAAGAAGCAAAATACATGTTAACCTTTTTTCATTTTACATAACAGTGTCTGTGCAGGATGCAACACAGAGACTAAAGCAGTTCACTTTCCGTTCATGTTTGTAATGAATTCAGATTCATTTTTCTGGAATGTTTAAGTTTAGACAAGTCTTGGGAGGCCAGCTAGGGGCACCAGCCTTACTTAAAGAAGAACACAGAAGTCCATGACTAGTCTGTGATCTCAAAGCATAACCTGCTATAATTACTAGAGCTACTTTGGCTAGTATAAAGATGCAAGTAATTTCTCAAGAGTTTATTTTGAATATTCTGTAATTTGCACTGATGATGAGTAATATTTTTGGACAAATCTCATTTTTCTTTCCCAGTCTCATAATGCAACAGTATAGAGCTCACCGAGATACAAAGCAATTTCTGAAGAGCGGCTCTTTAAAATTGAAGCACGTATACTAGTATGGATATTGGATGCAGGCCCATTTTCAGGAAACTCTTCATAGCACCGTTTCCAGAACCATCTGCACGCAGGAACCCTTCACACACAGCAAATTAAGGGGGTATGCTGCCCAGCAAAAAGAGAAAGAAAACACACAAGTTCCTGCTGCATTTACGGGGCTTTTTATTTCTCATGATGGTTACTGCAATTGTGCAGCCAGGCAGCAAGGCAATAGCTAGTAATGCCTGTTGAGACTTCTCAGCCTGGGTTACTCACTGACTGGAGTCTTTCGTGCCTTCAGTCCTTAGATTGCCTGCCAGGGTGTTCTGGGCGTCAGGAGAGCGAGCAGCGGAGTGAGAGAGCACTTCTCTCCTCTATGGTCTTGACTTCTAATTGAGCTGCTGCCAGTATTTACCTTTCTGTATCTCCAGGGCTATCTGGGACTTCAGGCACTTCCAGTATGAGTGGTGTGGGCGAACAGTTTTTGGCTTGTTACAGAAGAACATATTTATCACTTACTGAGCTGTGCAAAAGCTACTGCTGTAATTATACTGTTAGAGCATATGCAAAACTCCTATTTTGAAAAAGTAGGGGGAGTGGTGTGTGGAAATCCTTGTGAGTTACCAAACAGGACCAACAGGAAGGGGAAGTAAATAAGGCATGCTTTACAGAACTCACTGTTTCCATAAAATAAAACCACTTAATCATCTTTTGCATTCACATCTACATTCTCCAGTTAGCTTATAGCATCAAGTGTTTTTTCTCTGCAAAAGGAAGACGGTTAGGGAAGTAACATCACAAAAAGAAGGTGAAAGTTTCAATGCAGAATATAAAAACCACTTAAACATTCCTGTCCGAGTCAGTTCTGGTCAGATGACAATGGAATTTCATTCCTACACCTGGGCAAAACACAATTTGTATCTCCCTTCCCAGATGTGTGTCCTAAGTATCCTAGTATGCTGTCGGATGAACTTAGATGAGCAATAATTAATGAATTTTTGTTCTAAAAAAAAGTAGTAAAATTACTTTTTACAGTAAAGCACTTAGTCAGGTGCATTGGCCACAGTTCTGTGTGTGTTCATTTTCTTTAGTCAGCTTGTCTGTCAAGAAAATGATACCATCTTACATGATGTAAGCAACAATTGTTGGATGGATAGAGAAAGCTGTAGAGTTGTATATTTTCGTGTGATCTGATGTCACACTGCATTGGGTGGATATTATTAGGTACAGTACTCCAGTGTTATTAAATACAGTTCCACTGATGTCCCTAGTAAATGTGTACCTCACACAGCAACTGCAGCATCGCCTCTTCATTCCGTTTCATGCCCACAGAAACAGCATTAGCTGCTTCGTAACATTTGTGAAGGAAAAACGGAAATTATCCTGCTTTTACAGCACATCCATAGCCACAGTGAGGCAAAGATGGAGTCATGACAAGAGGCTGGGATAGCAGAACAAACCTTGAAGAACCAGATACTGAGGAAGGACTGAAGTTTTGTGCTTCAAAGGCCAGATTTCAAGAAATATGTTCTTAGTGCTTATCACACTTCAGTAACATGAAAGTGCCTTTTACACAAATCAGCCAAGAAGAGATGTCTTTTAAGACACTAGTATTTCTATTTTTGCTTGAAAGCACCAGTGATCAAAATATCAGAATGAGGTAGAATCATCTCAGAGTCTGTAGCCATTATTTGAGGAAATTAAGAGCATTAGGAAGTTCTGTCTGAGCCCTTCATACTATTTATTTATTTACCGTAGTTGTTTTTCCAAGGAAAGAGCTACATTTGCTTTGAAACCAAAGACCTGCAAACACATATGACAGGATCTGGCACTTTCATTTGGAAGTATGTTCCATTAACGTGCATTTTCCTTTTTTTTTTTTTCTTCTTGATACTTTCCCTCCCTTTCCTGTCAACTACGTGATGTGCTCTAGCGGGTTCTGAGCACATGGGCAGGCTGCCACAGGACACACTAAGGGTTGTGTTTTGTACCTGCTTGTCTGGCAGTGAGTTATCATGAGGTAACTGCTGTGGCTCCAGTTTACAACCTAGAAAGCAAAGGCTGACTTGTGTGCTGACACAAAAAGGCACTTTTTCCATTGAATTATTTATGGCAAGGGCTTTGCTCCATATAATTTTGTGGTGTGGTTAGCTCTTCTAGGGCACATAGTCTGCTCTAAGTGTGCTGGATACTATCTTACTTTGCCCATTCACCGTGGTTGCCTGAAGATAGCATTTTCTAGCTTATTATCTTAGGCTAGCTGCTTCCTGTGGGGCACAAATCCTCAGGTCCGTTTTGCTGACCGCTTTCCCTGCGTGTGCAGCTTGCAGTCGCCTTCTCCATCTGTCACTGACACCACCAGGAGCTGACCGGACGAAGCTCTCCCATTACCATCTTTGGGATAAATCTGTCTTCTGGTATTACCTTAGCAGACTCCGGGGCACATAACCTGTCTGGCAAAACAGAATTTCTCTCAGCCCCCAGGGCAGAGCCTTCTGTTAGCCATGATCTCAGGGATCTCAGAGTTTCTCTAACAGGTTTTAGCGAGATCAGCTATCCATCTCACGTATGGCCTTTCCTCGTAGAAGGGCCTTTCCGCGTAGAAGTAGTGCAGTTCTGCTGGATGAAGGATCATTATAGGTACTGCCTTGGGTGTGCCCAGCTTCCAAATTTAATGACGTGTCTGCGTGCTGCCTGTGAGGCACATCTGGGTACTGTGCGAACTGTTTACAGTACCGTGTCACCCTGCCTTACGGACGAGGCTGCGCTTGAAGCCGATGTGTTGGGCTTTCGTAACAAACTTTTGTATACGCTACTCCTCTTACAGCTTGAGGGAGAGCCAATATTTGAGGTTTTGAAGGTCCTTTTGATTTGGAACAGAGATTAATGAGTGATGCTCAGCACAACCCCGGTCACAAAGCTGTGCAGGTCTTGTTTTTATAAGGAGAATCGGTCCACCTGAGTGTGCATTTTGCCATCACAGCATTAGCACACCAACACCACGAGCTCCTAATTGTCTCCTCTGTAGCTGTTCCTTTATTTACTGAGTTCACCTCTGTGTATTTGGTGTGTTTCTTCATATCAGACTCCCTTCTGCTCATGCTAAAACAAGTGCACCTCCTTTCCGAGAAACGCCACATTTTTAAGCAGCTGTATTTTTGAATTAAGTATGTGCTTAACTCTCACAGCAACTGCAGGTGAAGGGCTGTGGTTGAACCTGCCAGTGTCAAGGAAAGGCAACCCTACAGGTCACGTTCCTAGCAGTCTCTAAGTAATTGCAGATTCCTGCAGGGCATCCTCTGCAGTGACAGGAGATTGCTTGGCTCTTCAGTTTCGTCACGGAAGTATCAACTATTAATACAAATGTTCATACTCCCTCGCTTTCTCTCCTTAGAGGCCATATTTATGCTTGTATTCTTTTCCCACATCTCATGTCCTGTGCATAACAATTCATGAGGACGTGATACGTAATCTATAAATAGCACTAAGGGGACATTAGTGCGGCATATTCCTTCCACTGTAAGGAAGCAAGTGTCTCTGCGCAGGAAAATGACTGTCAGACGTTGCGTAAAATCAGAGTGGTAATGGAGGGGAGGAGTGTGTCTTGAGTGTGCAGGCTGTGTGGAAAGCTATGCAGGTATCCTGAAGCACAGCCGTCTCTTTTTCAGCACTCCAATGTAGCTGGCTACAAGAACTTTTCCCTTTAAATCCCATTTTAGGGCAAGCCCAAATGCTATGCAGTGTGTGAAACAGCAGCTCAAAGATCAGTTTGAATGCTTATCTAAATCATGGTGTGGAAGAGAATATACAGAGTAGGTGGTGCTTTGCAGGAAATGTTTTTTTCTTCCTGTGGAGGCAATGCCAAGGGGCATAGAGATAAAAGACACAGACACAGAATTAAATAGAAGGTTGTGACTGTCCCCATTTCAGTTTTGCTTGATGATGTAAAGCTAGTCTGCATGTGATCAGCACCTGTGAAAAAATAAGTAGAGGGGAGGAAAAACAAGTATAAAGCAAAGACAGGGAAAACACAAGAGCTGAAAGCTACGCTGACTTGAAGAATTCACTGGAGTACATCTGATTCAACAAAAAAGCCCCCTTTGGCTTCCATCATTGTGGTAAAGGGCTGGCTGCTCTGAGAATCAGTAACTTGCCAACTGTTTCTTACAGAGCTAAGGGGACGCCAGCTGCATGGAAGTCCTATGGGTGGAAAACGCATTAGCAAACCTTCTTTTTTAACTAGTAGAGGTTTGAATCCAGCTTTTTAAAAAAATCCCCCCAAGTATTCACCCTTCTAGTCCTGTTAAGTGAGGTTTATTTTATGCTGTAGTGCTCTGTAAATGCGGCCTTCAACCAAGGGAGTGAACTGTCCCGTCCCAGCTGCTCTCACGGTGGCTCCCAGCGCTGCAGCCGCTCTCTGGCTCGCCAAGCTCGTTCTGGCAGCTGCAAGGAAGGAAAAGAAAACAAACCAAGTCATAGGGAAGCTTTGTTTTTCCTGCAGGAACTCAGACGTACATCCAGCCTGAACTCTTATAGTGTACGATAGGCTGTAGCGGCCCATTACACCGTGATCTGCAGCGGGAGAGCCGAACCTTTTTTTGGCATTTCCCAGTGGGGCTGGGGGAGAGAACCCAACACGTGCACGGGAAGCTTGCAGCTGCTGCCCAAGAGGTACAAATCTACCTTAAACTGATAAATAAAGCAGGAACCATGTCAGTCTGATGATGTTTGTAGGCGTTTTCCTGTTTTGTACGAAGATGGGCGGAAATGAAGGTATTAAACCTAAGATACGACAACTTTAAGCCTGCATTATCTAAAATACTACTGCAACCTTAGCTGGAGCTAGGCCTGCGTGGTAAATGTATTTTTTTTGTGTTTTACATACGTCAATGTTGCCTGCATTATTGAGGTTTGTCTTTCTGCACATCCAGGGAGCACCACGCGAGAACACGGCCAGGCGGGTGTCGGTGGGGGATACACCCTCGGGGGCGGGTCCGCCAGTCCCCGGCGCCCTCCCGGCGCCCGGCGAAGCGT
>NW_010231116.1:0-3312 GCF_000690775.1 Eurypyga helias
TACTTATTATAACACGTAATAAAATAATTATTACTTATAATTTATTAGAATTATAATTTATAAACAATTATTATTCAATAATAACTATGATTATTATAAATAATTATTTTAAAAGTACTTGCATGGCAAACAGGCTACAGAGATGGGTCCTAGACATCATACCGTGCATCATCATTCAACTGGGCACTAGTCTGAGAAGAAAAGGATTCCTGAATCCCCCTTTTTGTGCACTCATTCCACTGCCTCCCCTTTTTCTGGGTAGTGGCAGTTCAGATTCCTGTTGAGTAAAAGTGACTGTGTAACCACAGCCTCAGAGATTAACCTTTCATCCTACTTCTCGTTATCCATGTACCACCAGTACCTGTCCTTCAGTTTTTGTTAGTTTGGTTTTACATTTTTTTTTTTTAATACTGTACTGTTCTGAGCATTCTGTTAATGATGGAGACGTATGGATTTGGTGTGCCTTGAAACCATATGCTGCCCTGGCTGGGATATCACTGTATGAATCCAGTGGGTTAGTTTGGGGACAAGAATGATGCCAGGTAAAGCACTTATCAGCACAGATTTAAACAGCCTCAGGAGATGATTCCATGACAGGAAAATGCATCACGTGAGAGTGGAAAAATAAAAACTTGGTCAGCTTAAAAAGGAATTATATCAAGAGAGCCTGAAGAAGCAGACTGACTAAGCTTCTGTTTGAGGATGTATAGGAGTTGGGCTTGCCTTCTCTATTCCTAAGTAAGGACTCCGAAAGTACCAGTGGAGTAGGTATCTGAATTGATTTGTGATATCTTAAAATCCTTTTCTCTGTATTCGTTTTTTTCTGTTTCCATATTCTTGTTTTCTTACTTACCCACCCACAGGCTTCCCTCCCAACAAGACCGGCCCTAGGTGCTTCAAGCCTGCCAGGCTAAGACCACCTGAGCCACTGCAACTCAGGGCTTGGTGTGGCGCAAGTGTGAAATTGCACTTTTGAAGGCCTCGGCAAAGGTGACACCTAGGAAATCCAGTTTCACAATCTCGTTTACTAGCAGGTACATATGATCTTGGACATAAAGGCAGGTATGTAAAGAAGGGAGCTATGTCTTGATTTTCAAGGAACCAGTTCAGTTCAGTTTCATGTAAATGCATAATTACAAATATTTAAATTTAAAATAAATATTTGAAATAAAAAACGATGGTGACATCCCACAGCACAACTACTTTGAAGTCAGGCTAAAGATCTCCACTGTGAAGCCATCAAATAATTCCCTTTTAAGAGATCCCGTAACTATTTAATGTATAAGCCCCAGCACAGCATGGACTTAGGAGCATCGATTCATATTACATCACCAGCCACTACCGCAGTTCAGTCTTTCTACCCAAGAGGACAGCAAAGGCAGAAGCTGACAAAAGGCATAAATGGGGAACTGTTTTCACACATATTACCATCTTCTGAAGTTTTTTCCCTTGTGATATGAGTAAGTAACACCCATAGCCTGGAAGCTGTATGTGGATATCCTGACAGATTTCAGCCTTACAGTTTTAGGAAAAGCAAGAGCGAGTTGCAGGGGCAACTTACAAGCAGATCACAGCATGGTTTAGGTTGGAAGGGATCTTAAAGACCACCTAGTTCCAACTCCCCTGACATGGGCAGGGACACCTTCCACTAGACCAGGTTGCTCAAAGCCTCGTCCAGCCTGGCCTTGGACACTTCCCGGGATGGGGCATCCACAGCTTCTCTGGGCAACCTGTGCCAGTGCCTCACCACCCTCTCTGGGAAGAATTTCTTCCTTAAAAGAAACCTGAATCTACCCTATCTCAGTTTAAACCCATTACCCCTTGTCCTGTCACTCCCCGCCCTTGTAAAAAGTCCCCCCCAGCTTCCTTGTCGCCCCTTCAGGTACTGGAAGTTGCCACAAAGTCTCCCGGGAGCCTTCTCTTCTTCAGGCTGAACAAGCCCAACTCTCTCACCCTGTCATCACAGCAGAGGTGCTCCAGCCCTCTGAGCATCTTTGTGGCCTCCTCTGGACTTGCTCCACCCAGTCTGGTAAACATTGAGTGCTGGAAATATTTGGGAGATCACTATTATACAGTCTTCAGAAGAAACAATGCAGTGTATGGGGATAATCTATTTGAACAAAATTCTCAAATCATAGCACCACCACAGTGGATTTTACCCACAAAAAAAAATATAAGTTCAATTAAATTTGACCTTTCTCTTATTGTACTTACTTCTTCTCATTCTGCTGGCATGCTCACAGACATGAGAGAGCTTAGGCAGGTCACTGCTTTGTTCTGGGGATGTCATTCAGGTTTGGGAAACACTTTTTTCGGGCCCAGTGAATAGCACAGTATCTCATGGATTAAATGTGCGGCTGTTTGGCTTCCCAGGAAGCTGTTCTCACCTGTTGATGGCATGAAGAATTTCGTCACTCTCTCCAAACTCCTGGCGATAAGCTCCACTCACCATTCGGTCACTGGCTTTATGCTCCCCGAACACTTTCTTCATTGCATCTGTTATTTCTCCAACAGTGCACCTAAGACACAGAAACGGAGTCTGAATGCTATCAGGAGGCTTATACCAAAACAGAATACAGAAGTCACCGCAGCGGCCCAACCATTTGTGTTGCTACAGGACAGATTTTTTTACACTCGTTTCCCCTTTGGTGCTGGAACTCTGAACATCTGACTCACCCCACAGTCATCCACTGATAGAATGTGCAAAAGCATTTGGAAGAAAATACTGTTTTGCTGATGTGAGAAGTGATTTTACAAGTGAAAAGGCAGTGGGCACCACTGCATGGCAAAATATTTCAGGAAATTAAATCAGATTTTCTCACCTGGGAATTTTTTGGGGGCAGACTGAAATATCTTGCGTTCGGACTCATACTAAAATTCCAAATATAAATCAAAAGGAAAAAAAAACGCTTAAAGGATTCCACCTGTCTGCATAAAATCTGTAATGCAGACTGTACCAAAAAATACTTTGATGAAAGTATTTTAGTTTATACTTGAATAGGAAAAGACTAAAGAATTTGTGTATATTAAGAAATTAATGCAACTTGCTGCGAACTTTGTCAAAGGAAAGAAAAATACTATTCTCATAAAACCCTTTAAAAGTATGCTTACAAATAGAGAGACCAAACCCCACCCATTCAGCTACCACTAAGCACAATTCAAACCCCTGGAATTCACATTTTCTCCAGTTATATTGCATTTAAATATAAGGTACTCCGAGGCAGAATTGGGTAAGGCATCCTCTAAAGCTTTTATATAAAATGCTCAAAAGGTGTTTGGACAAGATTGTGGAGATCAGTGACAAGTGGCGTT
>NW_010231117.1:0-3650 GCF_000690775.1 Eurypyga helias
GCCCGTGGATCCAGCCTGTCCAGTTCCCACCAAGACTCTTTAGGACTAGTAATCCAAGACTTTCCAGATGCACACCCCTCACACCCAGCCAGCAAGACAATAATAGCAAAATATCTGCTTCTTACCTGCGTTGTCTTGCAAAAATTCTGGAGCTGAATCCAGGCCAAGGAAAGCTGATGGGTCTAGAGCCTCTGCAGGGGAATACAGGGGCCCCAAGAAAGGTTGTTCAGGTATCATCATAGATCCATGTGGTGCTAATGAAGTGAAAAGACCATTTGTTAATCATCGTTCCAGCCCTAATGACTCCTCCTCATTTCCTGCTGCCTTCTGCCTAAACATACTTCACAATAACCTTCCTGGAAGTAGCTATTGGAATGTCCTCAGGTACTTCAAATAAAGGGAAGAGATTATACAGCCTGTGCACTTAGCAGCTTCATAGTTTTCAGTACGTGAAAGTCAACAGAGAAAACAGCAAAACCTGACCATCGGGGACGAATGCTGAGGAGGAACTCACCATGGATCTCTCTGGAAGCATCAACGCTGTCTGTGAACATCGGCACATTCTTCATGTCAGTAGGAAAAGAAAAATCAGGCAGGTTCTCCCCTCTGTGCATGCCGAACGGGTCTGGCAGGAGACAAGAAGAAGGGCAGTGTCACCACACAGAGGGAGACACAATGCAGGGTACGGTTATTTCAAACGCAAGGTGGAGATGCACCACTGGACTTGCGAGGGAAAGCTGCTGTTGAGGTTGTTTACCAGGGGCAAACACCTTCTTGAGTAGAATTTATGGCCAAGAGTAAAACAGTTGCTCAGGCTGCTTCCTAGGGACAAGGGACCAAATTTAGATTACAACTACTGCCTGGGAAGCCCGTCTCCTCCTCCTAAGGAGGAAGCATCTGTTTCTGAGCTGATGGACACGTACAGCTAACCTGAGTCAGGAACAACAGCTGAGCTCCGATCGGTTAATTCCACAGCAGACTGAGGAAAGCTTGTGTAAGCTACCTGCTCTCCTCCCCCAGAACAGCACACCAGTACAAACTGACTGACGGGCTGGTATTGTAACCAAGTTCCAAGCCAGAGAGGGAAACAACACATTTCCCAGTGTCCCAGGCAGATGAGCAGCCCTCGCCCTTAGTTCATCAGGATCTTCCGTCCGTGCTAGCAAGTTGTCTGGCATGGCCTAGTGTGTTAGCTTTGTTTTGCTCCTGTCTGTGGTTTTAAATGGGTGTATCAGTCATTTTTTGTATGCACAGACCTAGGGACAGGACAAGGGGTGACGGGTTTAAACGGGAAGAGGGAGATGGAGATGGGACATCAGGAAGGAATTCTTCCTGCAGAGGGGGGGAGCACTGGGACAGGTTGCCCAGAGAAGCTGTGGATGGCCCATCCCTGGGAGTGTCCAAGACCAGGCTGGATGAGGCTTGGAGCAACCTGGGCTATGGAAGGTGTCCCTGCCCATGGCAGGGGGTGGGACTGGATGATCTTTAAGATCCCTTCCCATCCAAACCATTCCATGATTCTATGATCTCGTCTCCCCTTAAGTAACGAGCATGCTCACGCAAACCAGGCTGGACAGAGACCCACCACGCTGAGTTTCCTAAGATGGATTACCTAAGGGAAATGCCAAGAGTCAGAAAGTAGACGGATGACCTCGCTGAAGAATAAGACAAAGAAAAGACAACCCTTCCTTGAATCAGTCACGGTACGGTAACGCAGCCAAGGGCAAAGCACTGCAAGAGTAAGGAAACATGGCAGTCCAGTCTCAAACAAATTATCCTACAGTTTACAAACCCATGGGTGTGTTTTAGGATGATTCCCAACACATCTTGCTGGCTTGTGCCAGCTGTACACTGCATCCCTCTCCCGACAGGCACAGGCGACCAATGAGAGACTTTGACACACGTGGCCTCTTGCAGACGAGGGACATCCCTCGTGATTCTGCCACACGTTCTATTTCCCAGGAACTCTGCTCCCGAGACGGCTCTCTCACACCCATTTCAGACACTGCACAGATTCAAGCACCATTAAAAGGAGTCGGGCGAAGGCTGTTACTCATTTTCACGCCAGGCATGCCGTCTGCGGGGATGACAGCCAACCTTCCACTGCTCACTTCCCCACGCTGCTCCAAGAAGTCCAGACAAGGTGAGCGGCACGAACTCTTCCACACACCTACCGTGCTACTTGAGATGCCAAGGCAACCTCTTGCCTCAGAGTAAGCCGTAGAAAATTTTCATTCCAAGCTGTTTTACCAAGACTGAACGTCTTTTCTTTTTTGAGAAAGCAAAAAGCCAACAAACCCAGAGAAAAGCCCAGTGACTGAAACCAAGCTGAAAACGAAGAGCGATGCTGACCATCTCCCCTCTTTCTCACAAACAGGCGCCCCAGACTAAACCCCGTCCCTGCTCCAGAGCGCAACAGGGAAAATTGGAGGGAGTTAGGGCTGAACTTGTGTTGCCCATCTCCAAAGACCCTCCAGAGACCCAGCAGGCCCGAGTCCCACTCCCGCCGTAGCCTTGCTGCGAGGGCTAAGAGACGCCTCCCGCCGACGGCAAGGTGACGCTTCCAGCGAGACACATCGCAGCTGAAAACCCGAAGGCAGGCGGGTAAGGACGAGCCCTGTGGGTGGGATACGGCCACTCCAAGAAATTCTCAGCTCTTGCGTTAAGTAAATCCCGAAAATAATTCTCTACTTGCTCAAAATTTGCAGCTTGTTTAGGATATTATGAAGCCAGAATCTGAGGACACTGTTTGGGGACAGCTGGAGGTAAGGCTGACAAAGCATTCCCAAAAGCTCCTTTCCAGCTCCCTCCCACGGAACTCCTATCCTCTGCCACTCGAAGAGACGCCACTCCACTCTGCCGATGGCTGCAGATGCATAAATCGCATCACTGGGGATTATTTAACCCGTAACTCTTCATTTTTAGGTATTTGCCTGTAGTTCTAGTAACAAATCATGGTACACCTGTGATTAAGGGCCTCCCAGCACTTAAAACGCTCACAAGCAACTAGGGAATGTTTGATTTTGGCCACTCCACACTACAGTAACAGTTTTAAAACAAGATCTTTTCCTACAGGGAGTGTATAAAACACATATATATGTTTTATACACATATATATGTTTTATACACTCGACCAGCAGGTCAAGGGAGGGGATTCTGCCCCTCTGCTCTGCTCTTGTGAGACCCCACCTGGAGTGCTGCGTCCAGCTGTGAAGCCTCAACATCAGAAGGATACAGACTGGTTGGAGTGAGTCCAGAGGAAGCCCCGGAGATGCTCCGAGGGCTGGAGCCCCTCTACCATGGGGACAGGCTGGGGGAGGTGGGGGGGTTAGCCTGGGGAAGGGGAGACTCTGAGTTTCTCTTACCTTCATCCACCTGAAGGGGCTACAAGGAAGCTGGGGGAGGACTTTTCCCAAGGGCAGGGAGTGACAGGACAAGGGGTGACAGGTTTGAACCTCACCCTTGGCCTCGTTGAACTCCATGAGGTTGGCAGTGGCCCACCTCTCCCGCCTGTCCAGGTCCCTCTGGATGCCATCCCTTCCCTCCAGCCTGTCCCTGTAGCACACAGCTCGGTGTCATGCCAAACTTGCTGAGGGTGCACTCAATGCCGTCATCCATGTCACCGACAAAGATGTTAAACAGCACAGGTC
>NW_010231117.1:3763-9363 GCF_000690775.1 Eurypyga helias
CCATCCAGCCAGTTCTTTATCCACCGAGCGGTCCGTCTGTCAAATCCATCTGGCTATTGAGCGTAACTACGTCAACAGCCCATTCTACCATCGAACAAAGCAATGGGAGGGAAAAACCCAACAACTGTGCTTTAGAAACCAGTGGCTCTTTTCTTCCTGCCGTCCCATGAACCGTTCCATACCCTTGTAACTATATATAATTTCTTGTGGCCAGCAGGTCGAGGGAGGGGATTCTGCCCCTGCACTCTGCTCTGGTGAGACCCCACCTGGAGTGCTGCGTCCAGCTGTGGAGCCCCCAACATCAGAAGGATATAGACCGGCTGGAGCAAGTCCAGAGGAGGCCATGAAGATGCTCCGAGGGCTGGAGCACCTCTGGGCTGGAGCACCTCTCCTATGACGAAAGGCTGCAAGAATTGGGCTTGTTCAGCCTGGAGAAGAGGAGGAGACCTCATTGCAGCTTTCCAGTATCTGAAGGGGGCCTACAAGGGGGCTGGGAGAGGACTTTTTACAAGAGCCTGTAGTGATAGGACAAGGGGCAACGGGTACAAATTGAAAACAGGGAGGTTTAGATTAGACATCAGGAAGAAATTCTTCACAGAGAGGGTGGTGAGGCACTGGAACAGGTTGCCCAGAGAAGCTGTGGATGCCCCATCCCTGGATGTCTTCAAGGCCAGGCTGGATGTGGCTTTGAGCAACCTGGTCTAGTGCAAGGTGTCCCTGCCCATGGCAGGGGGGTTGGAACTAGATGATCTTTAAGGTCTCTTCCAACCCAAACCATTCTGTGATTCTATGATTCTTCTCCGAATCTCTTAGCAAATATGAGATTCAGAGAGCAAAAAAATAATTTAGTAAGCAGGTGTACAGTGCTCAAAAACATGTAAAAATGTTCCACCCTGCTTCACCCAGTGTCTTTCCCAGGTTTATTGCCTGCTACAGGCTGGGCAGCACATACCCTCAAGAGCAAGCAACTCATTTCCCAAAAGCCTTCTCAAAAAGGAGAGAAAATTGGGCGAAAGTTGTCGAGTGAAAGGGGATCTTTTTGTAGGGGCAAGTTATACAAGGTTCATCTAATTTTCAAGAGTCAGCAGCTACACAGGCTGCCTCCGGAACAGAGTGACCTGCATTGCAGACACGGCTACGTGACAGCTGGAACGGGCGTCTCCGAGAGCCAGGGCGACTGGCTTTCAGCTCTCAGAAGTTTTTGGCAGGTTTGCACTGACAGTCCTGGAGAGAACCTCAACTGTGGGAGTCAACCAGAAGCGGCTGTCGCCACGTGAGCCAAAGCAGGGGGAAACCTGCTCACCCACACTGTGCGTACTCTAAGGCACCAGACCAACAACTCCGTTTTAAGCAGCTAGACTGTGCTCCAGGGCGAGCTGGGGGCTCTATGTGCGATGCTGACTCCGGTGTCAACATGTCAGACATTGTAGGAAAACAGAGCAACACATCCTCAAGAACACAGGCGGGAGGACAAGGCGAGAGGATAAAACCACCCTGAGGGATAGAGGCTTGACTCGATCCCGTTACACAACTGCTAAAGTAACTGAGGCTACAGTTCATAGTCGTACCAGACATCTCCACCGGCTTGAAGACGGGCTGCGACTCAAAGCACAGGTCTCTCTCATCCATCGTCCAGGAGTCATTGCGATCCAGAAATTCTTTGTAGGAGAGCTTTTCATCCATGATTTCTCCTGGGAATACTGAAACGAAAGAACGTGAGACAGTCAGAAGCGAAACTTTAAGCTAAAATATTTAACACAGGTTAACTGAGTGGTGTGACAGTCAGAGGCCCACAGATACATGAACTGTTAGCCAAACCAGAGAGCAGGAATAGCCATTTTTTACTGCTTGGATCCAACTCTTTAAATATAACAAACAGAACAATGGGAATTTCTGCATCTTGCTACATGTGAGATGAAGAACGGACTCACATGTCAGAGTCCCATCCTGCTGTCAAACGCAGGGCGATTCACACTCATCTTCAGGGAGATTCTTCATTAGCTCAAGAGCTGGAAGAACCCCGAGACCCTGAACCTGCGAGGCTCAGCAGAGCTTTCAGGTCTGTCCCTACAGAACTGCTGAACACGACTTGTTCATCGGGTGACAGCGGGGAGGGGAGCGCAAAGCCCTCTCCGCTCCTGCCAAGGCATCGTCTCGTACGCACCGCATCCCATCACATGTACAACAGCCACAGACACGCGGTACCCATACAACCACTCAAATCATGTTTTTCACAGGGAATACAGAAAATACGCAGATCAGCCGCTTCCTGGAGTCCTTGCAAGCAGTTGGAAGCCGTTTAGGAAACCAGAGCTCAGCTGTGGGCCGAGACACCCTCCAGCAGCACCGCGACACGCCGTGGGCTCTCCTCCTCCTCCCCTTCCACGCCTGGCGCAGGTTTTATTTACGTCTCTGCTTTGCTCCTTCTCCCAGCGCATCACCCTGGGAGGGACTTGAGAGGTTCGATCTACACTTAAAATGAACACACACGCAAAACCCTGAACAGCTGCAGCTCCCGTGGAAAGCCAGCTGTTTCAGATTCCGGAGACGTTTCCAGATCCTGCGTTTGTACAGAAAGAAATGAAAACCCAAATCCTGAAGTTTTCAAATATGAGAGTGAAAAGGCTCCAAATACCCAGAATAATGACTTCTCAGGTTAATTTTCATTTTAAGGAGTACTGAATTTGTCAACTCTTCCATCCACAACATTAGACTGTCAAACCGATCTCCTGTTTCTTGGGGAAAGAAACAAAAACCGTACACAAACTCCTTCTCTTACCCCCTAAGATGCTGCACTCCCTCGCCAAAACCTCGCATTACGCTTTTCATATGTTTACCTTCACTTAGGTTAACAAGACTTGCAAGACTGGAGCTCAGGAAAGGAAAATGCCTCAAGATATCCCCAAAGATGACCCTTGATTCTGTGCAAAATTGCAGTAAATAAACGCCAACCCAGTGTTAACACAAAGAAGGAATGCAAGGAGAATAATTAATTATTAATTATTGGTACATAAAAGCAACAACCTCTTCCAGGAGGCTGAGGTACTGGCTGGTTGCAAACTGGGAATTTGTAGAAAGTGGAACAAGGATCCAGAGAGGTGGTAATAATTCACAGAATCATAGACTCATAGAATCATAGAATGGTTGGGGTTGGGAGGGACCTTAAAGATCATCCAGTTCCACCCCCCCTGCCATGGGCAGGGACACCTTCCACTAGACCAGGTTGCTCAAAGCCACATCCAGCCTGGCCTTGAAGACATCCAGGGATGGGGCATCCACAACATCTCTGGGCAACCTGTCCAGAGAACTCGTCCAACTCGCTCCAACAGCTCCGTGTCCTTCTGCTGTTGGGGGCCCAGAGCTGGAGCAGAACTGCAGGGGGGTCTCCCCAGAGCGGAGCAGAGGGGCAGAATCCCCTCCCTCGCCCCCCTGGCCACACTGCTCTGGATCCAGCCCAGGATGGGGTTGGCTTTCTGGGCTGCCAGCGCACACGGCCGGCTCATGGCCAGCTCCTCGCCCCCAGCACCCCAAGTCCTTCTCCTCAGGGATGCTCTCTATCCATTCTCCCCCCACCCTGTCCTTGTGCTGGGATTGCCCCATCCCATGTGCAGGACCTTGCTCTGGGCCTTGTTGAAGTCCATGTGATTGGCACGATCCCACCTCTCCAGCCTGTCCAGGTCCCTCTGGATGGCATTTCCTATTGTAAATTCTTCTGGACAGGAACTTGTCATTCGTATGTCTATAAAACTCTATTTAAAGTAAAAAAAAAAACAGGAGACTAAACGTCCTTGTCAGTGTGAGGAAGAGGCCTGGGAGCAGCGAAGAAAATCTGACATGAGTTTTCTCAGATGACTAACGGATTTTTGGACTGGGCTTGTGCTAAGCCTGACCAGCTGCAGAGCACACACCGACTGAGCTCAAGCCATCTAAACGACATCTGTTAGTACCAGACCCCAAATACGTATTGGCATATTGCTACTATTAATAGATCTCATGGGAAGAGAACATAAAATTAGGGTCACAACAGGTAAAGCAGAAGTAAAACATCTTTTAGGGTTTTTTTTCTTTATTTTGGGGTTATTTTTGTTGTTGGGTGGGTTTTTTTAAGTCAACAGGTCGCACTCGTGCCTTTCAATGAAGAGGGGAGCCTCCCTCAACCACACACCCTGCTGGAAAAGGAAGAAGCAGGACACTGAGGCAGCAGACAAAAAGGAGCATAAGGGGAAGCGTTTACATGCGACATCGGATGAAACCAAATTCCTGGAGCAGTTGAGCAAAACCATATTGGTATTTGCAAACCCTCAGTTCTCGCAGAAGCCCCAAAAGCCAGATGAAAGAGGATTCAACAGCAGCTGTGCACCGCCGCTGACTCACCTGTTTTTCACACATTTCCATAACAGACGCTAATCAAAAGAAACCAAACCGCCGCTGCCTTCCAGCAGGAGCACAGCCACAGGAAGGAGCCCAGGTAGCTGCTGGAGGCAGCCAAGGGGCCAGGAGCCAGCAAGGGGTTCCCAGACCAGAGCTGGAAGCTGATCGTCGCTACGCGAGTGCCGGTGACAAGGCATGCGGAGAACAAGGATCGCTCTGTCCACAGAAGCCAAACCTCCCCGTCAAAGTGTTTCCCAACGCCACTCACCACACAGCCAACAAGTGGACACTTCCAGCTTATCTGTTGTCCCCACCCCATCCCTATACTCAGTTCCCCCTTATTCAAGCCACCTTGGTGGCATATGAGAAATGGCAACTCAGAAATTGTAGAAATGGACTTTTCAGCTCCAAACCCAGTGGTGCAGAGCCTCCCGAAACACACGGCCTGCACACGTGACCTGCAAAGAAGAGACCAAAGCGAGCAAAAATGACTAGCCAAACCCATCGGGGATCAGCCCTGCAAGTGTCCCCGCCAGCAGCCGATAACCTACTCAGAACGTACATTTGGCAGATCCCACAAACCTGTGACGGAACTCTGGTCAGCATTAAAGCCTGCTGATACTTGAAAATCCAGTTACGGCCATTGGTAATACAAAGCAATGTAGGATTACAACTCACCAAGTCTTGCTTAGAGGGAAAAAAGGATCCCATTAACGACGTACTTACAAAGCAAACTCGCTTCTGAGAGTAAAAACACGGACCCCATGCAAGCAGCACCTTCCCCGGACTGATCCCGCCGCAGGTTCCGAGCGCGGAAAACATTCAGCAGAGCTGCTGACAGTGTTGATCTGTTTGTTTTATCATCTGCTCTGCTAAGATCAGCACGGTCCCACAAGCCAATTCAGTAGCTAATCCACACAAAACAGCCCTTCTGGCAGCCGCCAACACGGACGCTCCCACCCCGGGCAGCCCGCTGCGCTCACAGCCCCGGAAAGAACCCGAGTACCTGCGCCCAGTAACACGCAGGACATCACACGGCGAATGTCCAGCGAGGAGCACGCTCAGAGGATTGCCAGGATAGAGTCTTTCGGCTGCAGGAGATGCTAATCTCGAGAGGTCACCACCACAACTCTAGGTTGTGTCCTCAAAACTAATGAGTCTGCGCCGGGAGATGTCCCTGCCAGCACCAGGCCAACCGGGAAAGAGGAGCTGAAGAACTTCATGGTGGA
>NW_010231118.1:0-3149 GCF_000690775.1 Eurypyga helias
GTACCGCCATGCCCGGGGGGCCAGGGAAGGGTTGGGTTTACCCAGCGCGGTGAGCGCACCGTCCCGGTAGGCTGCTCTTAGCGAAACTGCAGCGCACGCCGTCGTGATGCGGGTCTGGCTGTCGTCTGCTCCGAGGAGGATCTGACTGTGGTGACTCACCTGGGTACAGTCGATTTCCTGGCAAGAGCTTGGCAGAGTAGCGTTTCTGTCGCTCTCAGTAAGACACCTGGCAAGCAAAATGCAGTCCTTGACGCTCAGCTCTGCTGCTGACTTTGGCAAAACTGGGGCTGTCTCCCTAGGGCTTTAGACGGCACCAGGATTGAATTGTCCTGATGCTGCGTGCCAGGTCGCCTGCGTCCTTTAAAAGTGTTGACCTAAACCGGCTGGCAGAAAGGCAAACTTAACCTGGTTCACGCTGTCATCCTGAAGTATTTTCACCTAAAGATCCACAGATCTTTTTTTCCGATAAAGATAGAAAATGCACGAGGCAAACCATGAGGATTTTACGTGATCTCAAGATAAAACAGTTGATGGTACAGCCTGCACCCAAGACTGCAAAATGCCCCGGGTGTGCCAAGAATTCCGTCTAACTACCTTAAAACTTCACGGAGGTTCACTGAATCATTTGCAGATCTTTCACTGAAGCAGAAAAAGTCACGGGTGCCAAGGAAGACAGGATACGGAGATTTCTCTAGGCACTTCCCGACCATATTTGGTATGATCCTGGAGGTTTTGCTTTAGTAGGAACTTTCATTAAAAGGATTTTCAGCATTCTATGTGAAAAGCATGAAGTGCTTTATTAAGGCGATCATAAGATACAGTTTCCCAGGATACTACTATGAATTCTTCTTTTTTGTAAGTGGGACTTTACTGTCCCAGATTGAGAAGAGCACCAGGTGACACCTCTGCTCCCATCTCAGTGTCAGTCTGTGCGGGCACATTGCGTCTCCTAGGCAATATTTAGCATGCAAAGGCTGCAGTTCAGGGTTTTGCCTCGCTTTGTTCTCCCTGATGACATCTTCAGATGTTCTTCACAGAAAGATGGGTGGGTATGGAAAAGACAGTCAAGGCTGAGGCATGGCATTTTATCCTCTATGTCAAAGTATACCTAACTCTTTATCTTATCTTTCCAGATCAGATATACTCTGTCTGCTTCTTGAATCATGTGTACAAATCACGGTGGTGTACCGCAGCTGGGCTAGGTCAGCGCCCTTATGGTGTTGCTACTTCTGGCCTTTTGATTAGTGAGAACGTAGGATGTTTGGGGTTCTTTCTCTTAGAGAGCAGAGCAAGAGCAAAGCATCAGGAGAAACCTCACGCCTTGCTTCCAGACTGTGCTTTGCTCCTACGTGCTTGCTTTCAGGCTGTGGTTTCGCAGGCAGCTGAGCCGATTGGATGGCTCCGTTCCACTGAAAGGAAACCTCGCCTCATCTTCTTCCTCCTCTTGCCCTTCATCTTCCCCCTCATCTCACCCTGTACTGCTTGTTCGTGCTCCTTCCACCAGCAATCCCACCCGGTGTCGGCACGACACGTGTGCCCCGTGCACATCTCTGTCTGGGTGCATTTTCTGCTGGGTTGGTGAGTCATGTTGGCTCAGGGAGACACAAGGACCAGCAAGCACCAGCATAAACAGTGGGTCTGTGAGGCCGAGAACAGGGAGGATGGGGGAAAGGGGGGAAGAAGGCCTCCCCATTTCTGCATAGATACAAGTATTAAATCAGCCCATCACACCTCTCAAAACCACAGCCTCAGTTTTTCTCGGGCAAGTAGGCGCATCGCAGTTTATATCCAGATGACTTTCTTGTTCTGTCACACGTTTCTGTCCCTCCTCTCTCACGTCCCACAGTTCCTTCAGTCGCCTGCCCCATCATTTATTGGATCTCGGGAACCCCCCTAGGAACGGATGACCTACGCTGGTCCGATCCGTGTGTTTGTGTCCTTGGGCGGAGGTTTCCCATTGTTTGAGTTGACACTAAAAAGGGGGCATTTCATTGATTCCTTGTTTACTCCGAGTGGAAAACGGCCATTACATCCATAACGCCTAGGACTCGCTTTCTCTTCCCGATGCATCTCTTCAGATGCCAGGATGCTCCAAGCTGTACCTCTGCTGGCCCATCTGCAATTCAACACCAGCCTATGTGCTCTCCCTCACACCAGGATCGTAGCTTTCTAATGTCTGTACGAGACAGTCTCTGGATCCAAACAGGTAAAGCTGCGAGGGTTTTAAATAATGATACCCTCACAAAGGACACTATTTTGAGGTGAGGAGAAGGTAGTTGTTTTTAAAGTTTCTTTTATAAAGCTTTTAAATGCAACCAAACATGGGAAGTTCCATATGGTGTCACGGTATTTTTTAATTGTTTCTTCTGCTCCTCGTTTCTTGTTAAGTGGATGACATTTTGATATGGTGTGTCTTACTTTTCCCTCAACCACTCTTCACAGTTTTATGTCTACAGAGATCTATCTGTCTGTGTCTATGTATATCATTCTCATTTCTTGGGGCGGGAGGGGGGAGGAGACAAGCAAAAGTTGTTTCTGTGGCAGACCTTTCTTCAGCTTGCTTTGTTAGCCAGAAGTTGGAATCCATTTACACTGTTTCAAGGCTTTTCACACCATGGCTCTTCCTCTCTGCACTGCTCTGCCTTCCACCCCCCTCACACAGCACCCTCAGCTGCACCTGGGAGAAGTCTCATCTGCCAGACTCTTACCCAAATGGCCTGTAAAAAACTTGCTGTCGCACCATTCCTTTTGTGCGATCCTTGAATTCATCTGCAAGAACTTGCACTAAGAGTAGACTTAATCTTAGATACGTTGGTACATGGCTAAGACTAATAGTTTTACTTGTATAATTCCAGTGACAAATCCCTGTACCGGGAATGCCACGTTATCAGCAAAAGGAATTTTTTTTGCTGTTGCTTGTTGTGTTGATTGGGGAATTATTTTCCAGATTGCTTGTTTTGGTTAGATGGGAGAATATGGCCATGGCAGCATATTTTTCTTTTTGTCCTGAGCTAAATCTGCTACCACCTCCAAATTTACCTTTCCTGTAACAACTCAGATCAAAAGGAACATTAGAATTTCCTGATGGCTAAAGCAGAATGGAAAAGGTGGCACTTACTATTGTGGATAGGATAGGATGGGATGGGATG
>NW_010231119.1:0-10162 GCF_000690775.1 Eurypyga helias
GTGGGGTCTCACCAGAGCAGAGGACTGGTCTGATGTCCAAGTGTGGCTCTGGTTTGACACGGCGCTCTAGTCCTGGCATAATGTGTTGACCAGCTTCAGCTGCCCTCCTTCTGCAGCCGCTCTTCTTGTGTGGGACAAGACACGGCCTGCCCCATCCTCCTCTTAAAAGCAACATGCAAATGGATCATTCATCCAGGTTGCTATCCGGTGTTGGCCAAGGAAGGCCAAAGGAAGATGACCTGACTGCAGTGATTTGTAATTGCTGCATGGAGAAACACTACTGAAAGCTAGCAGCTGCCTGGACATTTTGAATTACAAATCAGTAAGCTTATTGTGCTTGCTGCTTTGCCCAATTTGTGATTTGATCGTAAGTGAAGCCTTAGACTGACTTTTGGTCAGAAAAATAATGAGGGGAATATTAATACGTACAGTGTTGTAGACAATAAGAGATGGCATTTTTCAGTAAGGACTATTGTATCATCATTATGATCCTGTTGTCTTCCAATTCAAGGAGCACTCATAAAGACTCCAATGCCTTTTATTTTTCTGAGTTCCTGCGTTTGGACTTCAGGTGACAAGTAGCCTCCTAGTATGCTGGTCCAACAACTCTCAAGAATATAAATTTACAAGTTAAAAAGAGGAAGGGAGAAGAACACAAATTAATTTTAAAAGGATTTTTATTTTTAATGACTGAATCATTTTAACCCAAATGCTACCCAAATTCAGTTCTTTATCCCCTGAAATAAATGGATATTCTGAAAACTACAGATACTTTATAATGCCTCATTCCAGCATTATGAAGTTTCATTAAGGTAGCCAAAGATATTTATTTTGCAGTTCCAGAGCGATGCTAAAAGGCCATGGATTTACTGAAACCAGTCCCTCTGATTTTGCCTGGTTCTTTACGTACTGAAATAAATTGCATGCAGCTCATCCCCTGTGGGTCAGCAGGAGCTCTGCCGTGCTTCTTTTGTGGCGGAGGGTGTGCTTCAGTGGTTATTATAAGACTGTAAGACTTTGGGGTCCGCAGGTCTTTTTCTGGCCATGTCTCTGACTGAGTGGAATATTTTGTGACTGTATATAGCACGTGGCAAATAGCATAGCAGTGACTGCACAGCACTGTCTGAATTCCCTGGGCAGGGAGTTTTCCCGTCGTTATGTGGCATTCCCATCCCACTGACCTGATTTCAACAGCTCACATGTGCATCCTCCATTCTCATTAATATAAATAATAACGTACATGGACATTCTTATCAAAATAATCATTCTGAATGGGTTTGCTCTGATCATAAAAACAATATGCCTAGTAGGGATTGGACTTTCTGTAGGCTCAGCTTCTTTCATTTTTTTCCCATTATCTCAGGAAGTCACATGGAAATGAGTGAGAATGTTTTTCTCAGTGTCTTTCATACAATAATTTACCCATTATTCCAGTTGGGTAGTAGCAAAGTGAAAATGTTGGAACTGTGGGACATGTTCTGCTTGCGTGTGACAGCTAAGAGGTTTGAGATGACCACACTAGTACACTCAACATTTGCAGGATGTACATATTCAGGAAAGAGTCTTGGCTGAGTTCCCAGTGTCTGCCAGTCCACCAATGGAGGGAACAATGAGTTAGTCCTGGGAGGCTACTAGGAATATGAAAGTTTTCATTCTGTTGTTGTCTGTCTGGTTTATGCCTGTTTTATCCTCAAGATAATCTTTAAAATGGTCATTTCAAGTGTGCATTTAGAATCATAGAATCACAGAATGGTTTGGGTTGGAAGGGACCTTAAAGAACCTCCAGTTCCAACCCCCCTGCCATGGGCAGGGACACCTTCCACTAGACCAGGTTGCTCCAAGCCTCATCCAGCCTGGCCTTGCACACTTCCAGGGATGGGGCATCCACAGCTTCTCTGGGCAACCTGTCGCAGTGCCTCCCCACCCTCTCCGGGAAGAACTTCTTCCTGATATCCAATCTAAACCTCCCCACTTTCAATTTAAACCCGTTACCCCTTGTCCTGTCACTACAGGCCCTTGTAAAAAGTCCCCCCCAGCTTCCTTGTAGCCCCTTCAGGCACTGGAAGGTGCTATAAGGTTTCCCCGGAGCCTTCTCTTCTCCAGGCTGAACAAGCCCAATTCTCGCAACCTTTCATCATTTAACTCATTCCACATCTTAAAACCAAAAAGCAGTCTTAAGCAAGTTAAGTTTCTAAGCTAATTTCCTGGGGTTCTTCCTGCAGAGCACATTAGCAGTATGGATTCTGTATATTCTCTTGGTCCAGATATCAACGTATTTTGAGACTGAATTAAAAAATTATGAACTGAGTGTTCATTACCGAGACCTAAGGAGAGTGTGTGGCTTCACTGAACAAACTGACTTAGAGTCCAATACTGTTTCCCCTTTCATCTACAGGAACACGAGTAGATCCTGTGAGAATCGCACTCATAGAGCAGGGCTATTGCACCAGGAATTGTCCAAAAGGAGATAAGCAGTCTCTCTCTTTTTCTTTTTCTTGTTTATTTTTTAATCTGCATGTATTAGTTCCTGTAATGCTGATGTTACTGTAGCTCTATCAGCTTTATTAGTGAAGTGAGAAAGATGAAACAGAGGTAATATTAAAATCATTGACCAGAATGAAATTGCTCTGGGACTTGAATGATGAGAGGAATTAAGTGATTAAGTCAAAAATCATGCAATGCGGTATGCCATCTCTGTGGGTTTCTTGGTGTCAACGGGATTTTTCTGGGCAGGGATCATTCATCCAAAAGTTATTTACTTGATTCTTGTGTGATCCAAACTTGGAGTGGGGACTGGCTCCCATTGTAAGGCCTGAGAGAGGGAATAATGAACGTGCCAAAATCTAAGACAAATCTCCTAGACATGTCTGATGACAGATGACTGATGCATCTGTTGACAGATAACCTGTTTTACACACTTCTACAATACGCTTCTTAGTTATGTATCTGGCTGCTTAGCTTTTCTTTCCAAATGCCTTGAAGGGGAAGAAGTTAGTTTTTACCTAATTATTACTGCTGTCACTACCTTCCAGCAACAGAGAATTTGATGGGTAACCTCCATGCTGGTTTGTCTTCAAGCTCTAGAGCTGTAATCTAACAGCTGTTATTCATCATCTTTGCAGTTTACTTTTCAAAAACTCACCCAGCAAATGATACGGTTGTTTCTGGCTGTTCTCTGTCTCCAGGCTGGCTTCATCAGGAGTAATGTGGTGCTCACCAGGATATTTTCTGAGAAAACTCTCTCTTACACTGTGTTTTTATATGTGTTTTCAGGGCCTTTTTGTGCCAGAGCGCAAGGTAAAGCTTTAGCCATTGCCAATACCACTCGAAAGAAGCGTATTTTGAGAGGTTTCAGGATGTCTGTGTTCTGGTCCCCACCTCAAGTAGCCCAGAAGGAGCAGAGCTCATCCAAAATCAAAGGAGCTCGGCTGTGTCTCCTGGTACAGGTGAGTGTCGTGGTCCTGCTGGACCCATGCAGCTGTCCTGTCCTTGGGGTTGAAGTCAGAATCATAGGTTTTCTTTATGTTGTGACATATTGGGAAAGCAACTTGCCTAGACCAGGCTTTGATAACCTGTACCACAGTAGTTCATCAACCCTGACAGATCACGCAGATCTTCCACAACCTGGTCTTGGTTCCCTCTCTGCCATCCCAGACGTATGTGAAGGCATCTCATCTGATGTGAGAACAGGGCTGGGGAAGAGGACAGCAACACGCTGCTCATGGAGGTATTGTGAGGATATGGCCGCTACCTCCTCAGAGGACTCAGACCTTGCAGTGATGAGCACCGCAAAAAGTCCAAGAGTAAATAAGGAAAAGAGACATCCGCTTGTTTCATGGTTGTGACACTAAAGGTCAACTGGAAAAGCTAGTCTCCTACATGCTCGGAGAGGTTATGAATTGTACAGCTATGTCCATATATGTTCTGACAGATTTGAAGTAGTGCTTTGCTGGGAAGTTTTAAAATTCAGCAATACACGTCATTTGCTTACAACAGCCAGTTTTCTTCACGTTAGGCACTGGTAAAAAATGATTCATGCAAGAGAGGCCACATGTTGAACAGGCTCGTGTAAACCAGTTGTGCTTCATTCAAAGTCAGCTAAAACATTCTCACACAAAAAGTTAACTTAAGCTACTATTTCCCACAATAATAACAATAAAAATAAGCTTCACAAACAGTTACCCTGATTCTCAAAACTCATTTTCTGTTATGTTTCCTTTTACCGGTTTTGTTTGGCAGAGTGTCAAGTAATGTATCAGCAAAAGTATGTGTGCCATAATCTGACAAAAGGAAAAAAATGTATATTTTTAGTTTTAAAGTGTTTATAATTTCAATAAGTAAAAGAATACAGGACAAGGAAGAAGAAAACAGCACATGCAGAAATATCAGCAGTGAATATGAAAGTATAAGCGTGTGAATTTTAGCATAAGAATGAGCCTGACAGGGGACTTAGTTTTCTAAAGAAGATCTACATTAATAACTGGAGCTCTCTGAAGATATTTGTCCATCTAGATTTGCAGCAGACTTCCCCTTTGAACTCTGGTTCAAATTTTATGAGGATGAGAGCTGTGAGGCTATGTCAAGACCCCAGGACATGATTGCCCTCAAAAATTATCTGTCTTGACTGATGACATCCCAGGAGATGTCCGTTGTCCCATCCCACTGAGTCCTGCCCTTCCATAATACAAACTCCAGTGATACTCCTGAGGAGTCCTCAGATCGTCCATGTTCTCCGCTCATCCCACTTCCCCACAGAAAAGCATCTCAGGCTTCAGGAACTGGCACTAATCACAACATCGGAGAGAAATCCCACTTAAGGCTGCCAAGAGTTCCTCCCTCAGCTGGTTCTCATGACATAGCTCCCCGAAGTAGCAGCAGCACCCCAAAGGTGACTGCAGAAGATCCACCACGTGGGACACACCGCCCCGCCCTGCAGTTAAGGTCGGGGTGTTGTATAGTGGTCCTTTACCATAAATGTAACTTGTATGAAGGGCATTTGTTTCTGCAGCCTGTCATCTTGTTCTGAGGATCAGAGTAGAACAGCCACCAAAAAAGGGGGAGAGTAGTGGACAACAGGAAGCATACGCAGAAAAAAAAGAAAAAAGCTGATAACAGATCAAAAGCCAATGGTGCAAAGAAAACTGCTGGAAATATGGGGCGGTAGTGATAGTAGGGTTGGGAATTTTTGCAGTGGGGAATGCACAGTGAAGGAAAAGCACGGAGCAAAGCTGCAGCCTGCAGAAACAGTGTGAGAAGCAGAGGGTGTAATAGATTGTTTGGATGCGTTTCTTCACCTGAGAGACGTTCATACGTCAGTCAGTGACAAGGACCAGCAGGACGAGGAAATGGCTTGCCATGACCACATCAGGTTTCTTGGCTAATGCCTCGGGTCTCCCTCAGGGTCGCTGTCACCCCACCACCACCACCTCACACCTTTGAGCTGATGATGCAGGAACAGCAACCCTAGGGCTCAAAAGAAATATGACGCAAATAAAGCACAGAAGGAGAAAAAGGCTGCTAAGACACTGACGGTAGCTCACAGAAAGTCAAACGTCTGTGGCTTGATCTTCCCGTCGGAGGTCCTTGGCCCCCATCCCTACGGCAGCGGCTGTGTAGGAACAGCACAATCACAAGCTGGAAGTGTGAGTTGCAACATCTGAGATGCTGGAGGCCTACAGGAGCCACAGAGATGTATGCAGTCATGTCCTCTCTGATCTCTCCTTTACGCAGAGAGACACAGAGATGTATGACTGAGCAAGCTCAAGGGCAGCAGAGAGAGTAGCTGTTGAAAAAGTCCATACCCGTCACCGGCAAAGTGACAGCCAGCCCTCTCACTGCATCCGTCCAAGTACACTGCAGAGAGGTTAGTGGTGCCTTTGTTGTCTGCCCGGTATTGTAGTTGCCTGCTGCTATACTCCACTGCTCTTTTCTAATATATAACGCTACAGCATCACTCGAGATAATAAGGTTTTGATCATGGCAAGACACTCAAACAGCAAACAGCCCAGGCACACAGAGATCAAATAGACCAGCTGCAAACAGAGAAAAAAAAGAAAGAGTGCATATGACTCGCTAGCTTGTGTGTGGGTATGCGTGTTATGCAGGCAGCAGAGGCCTGGATGGCGAAGGTCTCCCAGCGACCCCGGCCATTCGGGGCTTGGGCCCCCAGCTCCGCGCTGCATTCCAGCCTACCTCCTCTCCCAGGACCACTGCCCCTGCTCACACAGAGAGGCAGCCAGACGTGAACGTGAGAAAGCTTGCTTAGGCAGGTCCCTCCTGCAGACCGCTGGGGAGTTGTCTTCCAAACTAATCATAATTAAAAGTGCTGTATGCAAAGGGGGAGCTGGGGTACAGGCTTGCTTTTTTACCACGTCTTCATAGCATGCAAACATGGTGAAAGGGATTTCTTCCTGACAATATACTTCTCCATGCCCCTTCCAGTCCATTCCCCATCCTTACAGATCAAAGGGTCTTGGTACAATATTTGCCCTCAGCAGAAAAGCTCATGAGCAACAGCTTTCAGGGTCATTTACATTGGGGTTAATAAATATGTAAATTGATTTTAAATTGTGGACCCAGACCCCTTTAGAGGTATAGACACAGAGCCAAGTTTGGATGACTGCTGTGCTGGTGCAATTGCAGAATGATTTCCATAAAGGTTGTAAAGATATTCCAGAGTCCCTCTTATTTTCCCTTTTTCTTTTAGAATACATCATATGGGGCTTGAACTTGGGTGTGGACCTGGGTTTTGTGAATCCTTACTTCTTTTTTATACTTTAAGCCTAGAGGAATTTGGAAAGCGGAGTTGTCTGAACTGTGACATCCACATATACTTCTTAGGGAACAGAGCCAACGCAAAGATGAAGATATTTTACCTGTTTTAATGTATAAATTATTACTGTGAAAGAAAAAAATAGGGGCACACAGCAGTGAAGCATGCATGATATGGAAGATTCAGGAGAATTAATTATGGGATGATCTGGAGACACCCAGCTCCCTTCACTGCGTGAAAGCTGATGGCATGTTGGAGAGCCTTGCTGACCCAGTTTCATGGCTTCTGTGGGGAATATGCTGCTATATTGGTTTTCCATGACAGTAATTTCCAATTGAAAATGTCTGTGTCACAGCATGAAGACCCCAAAAGTCAGCAGCTTCCACCTGTCATTTACACCTGGTGCAAACTGAAAATGCTGATGAACTGCTTTGCTTTCATCCTTATGGATTTTTCACAGGTACTCAAACTTAGTGACCGGAGGGCTTCGAAGCATCAGGACTAGTGTTTCATAAGTAGACTGTCCACAAGCTCACACACCTGCATATATAAAATTTGAAAGCAAAACCAAACCTCATATTTTCATTTTAAGCTGAAAACTTGTTGCTTTTCCTCTCAAAAAGGTTCATTTGAAGCCTTTATGAGCAAAGTGCCAATTAATTCTCTAACAAGTTTAAGAATGAACTTGTAGAAGCATCCCTTATTCATCAGTGATATTGTGGCGACATAATTTGAGGTTCTGAATGCTCTGTGTAATATTTAGAACCTGGTCTTGCAAACATATGGACTCAGAGCCTAAGAGGGTGTTTTAGGACCCATTTCATATGTCCCAAAAGGTGGAAGGTATCACACTCTGGACCTCTGGTGCACATCACTAACTTTTAAGTTTTAATGTGTTTTGACATTCACAGGACCAAAGCCTCAGACTTCATGCTTTTTTGGGTCAAGGGCAATGACTGCCGGTGGCAGTAAGGTCGAGCAGACCCAGCCCTGACCCATTAGCCGTGGGTGTTAGACTAGGCTTCTGCTGCAGGAGAGAAGCTGCTGGGTAGGTATGTTGGCAGAAGTACCACTCCTTGGCCTTATCCTTCAGAAGTAAATCAGCCTTGTCCCAAATTCATCCACTGATGTTTGATAACAGCAAATAATTGAGATTCTGAAGTGAGGTGAGACACTGTTCTAAGGATTCTGGGGTGTCCAGCACAGCCCCTGCAGAGCAGGGCAGTTTCCAAACCCGTTAGCAGCAGGCCTTTGCCTGGTGCACAGCCCTTTCAACCAGAACTGATCCACCAGGCCCGTCAGGTGTAAGAGGGGTCTGGAGGGACCCGACACAAGTGGAAAACATGGTAAATGCCTGTGCATTTGACTTCCATGGATTTACTAACCTGTAGACCTCCAGACAGAAAAATCTAGATTCTGCTGTCTGTAAACACACACAGAGAAATTAACTTGTTTGACATTGCAACAAAACTGCGCGGGGGAGTCGTTTCCCTCTGTAGCACCAGGTTTCAGTCACCCCCAAAGCAGCAGCCTCCTGTCCCTCCTGAGAGGTGCGGTAGGAGAGAGACACACACACTGTGTATATGCACCTCACAAGAAGAAATAGAAGCACATCATCTAAGTTTGCTCAGGTTTAGCAAAGGCCAGAGATTTTCGCACCTAGGTGAGCTGTCATCTGGCTTGGGGCAATTCTCTTTTCTCTCGCATCCTTTGCTGGAACAGCAGGAGAGCTTTACTGGCGTGAAAGGCTAAACTGTCCTCAGGCTATAAAGGACTTGAGTCACAAACCACTTCCCCTCCCCAACACACACACTTGTATGAATTCAGGACCTTCCAAAACTGTCCTAATGTCTCCTCACCTGTTGGTTCTGAAAACCTGTTGAGAGCCCAGGCTTTAAGATAAGGGAGGTGGCAAAACATACGGGATTTGCTCTAAACAAAATAATTCTAGGCTGATAGGGTCAAAACCTTTCCTACTTTTAAACACTGAGCTTCATTTTTGTGAACTTAAGCCAAATGAATTAATTACCTAAGAACAGCTGCATCATTAAGACACCGCAGCAACATCTAAGTAAGTGTACACAGGGTGAAGATGAGAAAATAATCATACTACTAAAAACTGCGGCAATACTTGCATGAACGGGCAGCCTCTCAAGCTCAGGGACTAACTCATGTCACTACAGCCCCTGTCAGTACAGTGATCAAGAGGGAGCTCCACATGTCTTGTACTCCAGAGCAATGCCCTGCTTCTGACTTCTTAAAGGGGTATTTAGAATTGAAAACAGTATTACCACTTTTGAGCACATGCTGCCTCTTTAAATGTTTTCCTCTTTATTAAAGCCTTGGCCCTTTCTTTTCTTTTCTTTTTTTTTTTTTGCAAGTTCTTTCATTTTTCATTTCTTAAACCTCCCATGCAACAACTATTTTGGCTTTTAATAAAGGGAATTTTTCTGCATCCAGCAAACTGTAAACCATGTCGCTTGGATACAGCAAAAGCCGAAATTCCACAGATTTCCACAAAGTCATACATTGTGTTGGGGGGAAAGTGTGCTGGGCATTCTTTGATTTTTGTGTCTTGCATTAGCATTTGTAAGCACTTACAAAAGAGAAAAAGGGAAGGGAAAAGAAGAAAGAAGAGGGGAGATAAAAAAAGAAAGGAGAGAGAGAGAAAGAGAGAGAAAGAGAGAGAAAGAGAAAGAGAGAAAGAGAGAAAGAGAGAGAGAGAGAGAAAGAAAGAAAGAAAGAAAGAGAAAGAAAGAAAGAGAAAGAAAGAAAGAAAGAAAGAAAGAAAGAAAGAAAGAAAGAAAGAAAGAAAGAAAGAAAGAAAGAAAGAAAGAAAGAAAGAAAGAAAGAAAGAAAGAAAGAAAGAAAGAAAGAAAGAAAGAAAGAAAGAAAGAAAGAAAGAAAGAAAGAAAGAAAGAAAGAAAGAAAGAGGAAGGAGAAGGAAGCTGCTGTGATGAAGGTAAAATATGACCTTTTCTTTTTAAAAGTTTGTGCTGTCCCTCTTGTGTTTAGCACCAGTGCTGCTCACCCTGACCCTTCAAGACGCTTTGGAGCTGTTAAGCATCTAGGGGTGATAATTTGACTTTCAGCTAAAGCGGAGGGCTGCAGCAGACAGCAGTAGGTGGTGATGTAAGAGGTACCAACGCACATGGATATATAAATATCGTGGCTAGGGCTAAAGCGCTATGGCTGAGCAGCTCTAGAAGAAGATCAGCACTTCAGACAAGACTCCGGGAGTTGAGATCAAGTTCAGAAGCTCCTGCTCCCGGGATTTCCTCTCCATGCAGGCAGCGCAGGGAAACCGCAGATCCTCGGGGGACTGAGCGCGGGGCTCCCTCCCTCCCCCCACACCTTCCCCGCTTCGCTTTTTTGGGTTTTGGTTTGGTT
>NW_010231120.1:0-15127 GCF_000690775.1 Eurypyga helias
TGACGGTGAGCTGGGCCCAGCGCGGCCTTCAACCCACCTCGGCCGCGACCTAGTGGGGCTTTCCCCGGCCCCGCGGCCATGGAGAAGTACCAGGTGCTGGGCCTCGTGGGAGAAGGCAGCTACGGGGTGGTGACCAAGTGCAGGAACAAGGTGAGCGGGCAAATCGTCGCCGTCAAGAAGTTCCTGGAAAGCGAGGACGACGCGGTGGTGAGGAAGATCGCGGTGAGGGAAGTCAAGCTGCTGAAGGTGAGCTGAGGGCAGCCGGCGGGAGCGGGGCCTGCCTTTCCCAGCACAGTCGAGCCAAACCTTTTGATGGCTGTGGGTTTGAATGCGTCGGCTGGGAGACGTTTATGTCGCAGTACGGGGTCCGCTGCGCCGAGCTGGTTAATACAGAGCGTGAGCGTTGTATTTTGGAGCTCCTGCGGTTAATACAGAGCGTGAGCGTTGTATTTTGGAGCTCCTGCGGTTAATACAGGGGGTGAGCGTTGTATTTTGGAGCTCCTGCGGTTAATACAGGGTGTGCGCGTTGTATCGCCGTTAATACCGGAGCGACCGGGTCCTGCAGCGGGCAGGGGGAGCGATGCTGCTCAGCATGGCTGTTCCCTGGGGAGAGGGAGCAGCGGGGTGCGGGTCCAGCCTCTGCCGTGCTCGAAGTGCCTCTGCACGGCCTGTGTGGAGTCAGGGGGTTAAATACCTTCGTGAAAGCTAAGGTCTCCTTCAGGCAGAATAGTAACCTTGTGATGTCTGTGGTCAGAGTTTTTCTTGCAGTAAAGATGCTAGTTGTTTAGAACTGATGAGCTTGGGTGAGAGCTACCTACCTGTAGGGAGTTGTTGGGTTCCTGGGAGGCAACTGTCGTCTGAGATGCCTTTAAGGTGTCTATGCAGTGGAGTTATAGGATGGGTTTCATTTTAAGCCATTGGGTCAGTTTTGAGAGAGAAACCCAGTTGCTTCTGACCACGATTTACAAAGTATAACTGAAAAAGCCCAAACCAAAAGAGACTTGATTGGGCCCATTTTATATTTCAGTGAGCAGCCAAGCCGTGATAGATTGATTTAGCTTTTGAGTTGTAGCCTTGCAGAGTTGCTTTTCCTACTGCCTGGGTGCTGTGCTGGATTTGCCCGGCTAAACCAGGCTTGATTAGGATCTAGTCTGTTTACGTGCCCTGTATTCGGCAGGGAAAGGTAGAGGAAAGGAGCCAGAAGGTCTCTGTTGCCTCCTGGTGGTGATCGTGTCCCCTGTGTCGTGTACGAAATTTCAGTAATTGATGCTGTGAATTTGCTGAAAACGAAAGAAATGCTCAACTTTTAAAACTTGTAGGTGAGTGGTGACCTGGACACGTGACAGCGTACCTGACCAGGCTGAGTGCTGGTAGTACCTGATGCGGGTGTCTGCTTCTGGGAATGGTTTACTTCATTTTATTTTATTAACGGCACTTTCCTGGCGGGCTTGTATGAAATTCCCTGAGCCTTATCAAACAATGACTAGCCCCTAGGCTGAAGCCAGCTGGCATCCTGGCCTGTGCTGTTGGAGTGCATGATTTGCCTGATACCAGTTGCGGATGCTTTGTACCCTCCCAAATGTCCAGTCGTACTTCAGCCTGTTGCCTCCTTATGGGCAGCGTTCTGTGGTGTATCCTTATTGTGTTGGTTGGTTTATTAAAGGTATTTCTCTTCATGGGCTGTAAATGCTCTGTCTGGGAAAACAACCCAGGAGCTTTAAATAAACAGGGACTTGTGTGTGTGCTCTTCAGTGGTCTGTCATATGGTCTTTCTGCTTCCTCTCGGCTTTGTTCTTGCTACAGAAGCTTTTGCAAGTTCCTAAACTGTTCCACTGCCATTTTTTTCTGCCGTGTTCCATCATGAATACGATGCCAAGAATGCAGGGTGGCGTTCCGTGCCAAAGCATAGGTCCCTTGTTCTGCTTGCTCTTTTGACCACCTTCAGCCCTGGTGTTTGCTACTGCACCTTCTAGCAGTACTTGCAGTGTTTTCCATCTTCCTTTGTCCCACAGGTGGTATGCTCAGCAGAGTGCTTGTCCCTGTGCGTGGGCACACGTGGTAGTTCTCAGCACTGGGACATGGGTGATGTGTCTGGTGAAGAAATGAAGGAAAAGTCTTAATACAGTTAGAGCGCATCGAGGCTTTTCCTCTGATGCAGGGTGTTCTGGAGGTGGGAATACGTGCAAGCCTGTCTCCTCTCCCCTTGGCTGCCACAAGTGGCTCTTTGCAAGTCTGCCAGACTGTAGTCCCTGTGCTGTGAAGAGAAAAAAGTGATCTCTGCTACCACTGCAAGAGCTACACACCCATAGAGTTAATAGAAATGCGCATGCTGGAGCTTGAGATGCAGCTTCAAGTGTTGTCCCCTCATACTCTTTGAAAGCAGACTGGTCTGAGTCTGGATCGTACCTGATCTGTTGGCCAGGTTCGCTTAGTTACGGAGTCAAAGCATGTGCCACCTCTCAGGTGTGTTAGGAATTAACTTGGTGGCTTGGATAAATGTGAACTTGCCAAGGGGAACATTTCCATATGTAGCTCAGTAGGTGTGGCCTCTCACAGTGAAAATAAATACGTAGAGATTTAATCTTTTGGTGGTTTCTTCACTTGATTTCTCCCTGTGAACCTTTTTGTCTTTTTTTTTTTGGTCTGCTTCTGGAGTTTGGGCAGAAATTTAATTATGGCTGAAAACAGCAAAACCTCTCCAGGTCTCCTGTGCTGAAAATAAATTATTCTTGAGAAAAGGGCTTTTTTCTAATTAATCACCTTTTTTTAAAATCTACACTTTTCAGACCTCGAAAGAAATCAGGGTCTTTGACAGTGCTAGGCGCAGGTAGGCTTGCACTCCCTCTGGGCTGGCAGAGCGTTTGCCCTGCAACTCCCATGCTCTGCAGTCCTTTTGCATCTTCCTTGGTCACGATCCCTGGGCGATGGCGCTGCCTTCAGGCAGCCTCCGCCGATGCTTCCCTGCCAGGCTTCGAGCTAATAAATAACTGCGCACGGTAACCTGGTCTGTTTTGTTCAAGTGGCGTGTAATAAGCCAGTGCTACAGACGTGTAACGAGTTGGAGGTGGATTCTTGGCAGGTGAGAAGGTGAGGGCAAAATAACTAGAAAAAAACCAGCGTGGGTGGATTTTTTTTTTTCTTTTCATTTAAGTTGCAGGGTTTTTTTCACTAAACTGTCTTCCGCTGCCAGCGTGGGTAGATTTTTTTTTTCTTTTCATTTAAGTTGCAGGGTTTTTTTCACTAAACTGTCTTCCGCTTCCCCCTCTGCATAATATTGGGGAAAAAATCTCCTCAAATCCTTGGCTTGTCAATTCTCACTCCGAATCCAGTAGACACAGTTTAATAGATGCTGTTTAATTGTTAACACTATTATGGGTAAGGATGCTGAACTTCGCTTTTAACCATTCGTTGTGCTCGTCTTGTGGCACACATTAGTTACTGTAAATGTGTATAAGCTGGCAGCCCCAACAGAAATGCTTTGGGCATGGCAGGAGCTTAAAACTAAAGTCTTCTATTGGCCTTATTAGAAAAGATTACGATACGGACACTGAGCAGTCGGTGAACTGGCAGCTAGGTAAAACAGAGAGGTGTTGCATCTGCTTTTGGGTTTCTTATAAATGGGAACATAAGAGAATTTTTAAAACAGGATCTAGAGAAAGGAATGGCAGGAAAAGTAAAACTTCATGGAAATGTTAGAGAAAGAGGAATCAGTTTTGGGTTGTTGGGAGAAACAAAAAGTTTTCTTGAAACAAACCACTGAGAGCTGCTTTCAGCAGTCCTTTGAATCCTGTCTGGAAGGGGTAGCTGGCGTTGCTCCTTGTGCCCTGCCCTGAGGGACCAGGCAGGGTAGCACAGTGTTACTGGGTCACCTCAACAAGAATATGTCCTAAGAGAGTCTGAGTCAGGGATACAGCCCAGTGTTATGGGAACAAACTGCCTTTATTGCTGTTTGAGGTGTTTGTAAGCAAAAGGGGTCTCTGCAGCTCACCAGTCAATGGCTAAATGCCCTGGGCTTCTAGTAGTGGGGCGAGAGGTACTTGGCAGCATGCTGAACTTTCCAGTACAACCCATCCTGCTTTGTCTTTCCCGCTAGCTCGGCGAACGCTAGATTTTCCTTTGCCATGGCGAGTGTTCGTGGGAGATGCTGTTAGGTGCCTGCTGTCTCTCACATGTCAACCACACGCCCCCCTGGAATTCTTTACTTCCTCAAGATTCCTCTCAGATGGAACATAAGCTTGCTCTAAAGCCTGTCAAGATCAGGGCTCGAGTTAGCGTCACTTCGTACGTGGGGAGAGTATTGTGAGAGGCAGAATGCATGAGATTTTTCCAACAACAGAACAGTGTCTTTTGAGTGTTCCCCTTAAGAAGTGTTCTTAATCAGTGTTTTATTTATTTTTCAGTTACAGAAACAGGTGTCTGCATATATGAGGTGATGGAAATCCTCCAAACAATGTTAAAAAAATAAATTGGCAAAATAAATCCTATTCTAAAATAGTGGTGAGCTAATGTTAAGAATAAATGGATGCGAGTGCCATGGCAAGAAGAGCATTCCAGAGCCCTGCACTGGCTGGGTTGCAGTTGAAAATAACTGGTTGCAGTTTACCCATGATAAGCTGTCAAGCTTTCACAAAATGTTTCCTGTTTTATAACAGCAACTCAGGCATGAGAATCTCGTGAACCTGCTGGAAGTGTATAAAAAGAAGAAACGCTGGTACCTGGTGTTTGAATTTGTGGATCACACAGTGCTTGATGACCTTGAGGCTTTCCCGAATGGACTGGAGTACAGCAGGGTTCGGAAATACTTATTTCAGATTCTAAGAGGAATAGCGTTTTGTCACAGTCATAATGTAAGTATGTGTAAGAAGTCAGCTCTGCCGTTAACCTTGAATGAATAGCTACAGAAGCACGTGGTTTGGATGTATATTCAAACTTAGAGAAAGAGAGCTTCGGCTGAAAAGGGAGAGGCAGAATAGAAGGGCCAGACTGAATTTCTTATACAATGTCAGAGCTTGATGTCAGCTAATCCAGTAGTCTGTGTCTGATTTGTGAGCATGTTGCAAAGGAAAGCTCCAGAAGTCTGTGGGGATACAGTACTTGGTGGCACCTTATTGTCGGTTGGCTTGTTTTGCCGAGGGAGGTAGACACTATCAGAATCAAACCTTTGAAAGAGAGACTATCTAAGACGTGTGGGCTTTCTTTTTCTCTTCAGTATTTTATGTTTTTGTTCTCAGCTGATTTCTAACAGGTTTGCCAATTTAATCATAGCTCTGTAACTATATATATAAACACACGCACATCTATTTCTTTATTTTTATGTTTGTGAACTGTCTCTCTTGTGAATTCCTAAAATACTCTTATTTAACCACAAAACATGCCCATGGCCCTTGGAATACTTATAGCTTTTAAACTTGTGGTCAAAGCCAGATTTTCAGTCATAATAAATTGTGACTGTTAAAATATCTGTAGTAAATACACCTGCAGAACAAACGTAGAGGTATACATAAAGGCTTTTGTGTGCAAAAATTAGAGGTTCTGTGTTTACCTGCACAGGTGTTTACCTGTGCACTTGGGTCATTACTTCTTCATTGGCTACGTGCATGGAGCTGTCTTTGACACTCTGTATGTTTCCTGTGCCTGCAAAAATGTAATTTTCTACATGGATGTGAGAAAGCTACTGGTTTTGGTGAGCCAGTCAATTTGCTGTGTAGAAACGGGGAATTCATTTGTCTTGACTTGCTTTTCTCTGTGCAGATAATACATCGGGATATTAAGCCAGAGAACATACTGGTTTCCCAGTCAGGGGTTGTAAAACTATGTGACTTTGGATTTGCCCGTACCTTAGCAGCTTCCGGAGAAGCTTACACGGACTATGTGGCAACCCGGTGGTACAGAGCTCCGGAGCTGCTGGTGGGAGATATCAAATATGGCAAGTAAGGCTGCGAAAGGGTTGTGGGGAGTATGGAGGGGGAGCTCTGTTTTCTGGGGAGGGAGGGGACTACTGCTTGGCAAACAAGTTAAAGGGATGCTGTTTGGCATTCCCTGGTGATTCACTTCTAAAAGGTTTAAGCCTTCCTCTTCTCTCTCCCACTCTGCAGCTAACTACTGCTGGTTCTAGGCTTTCCTGGCTCCAAAGGAAAGGAGAGCGCTCAGCACTCCTGTGGTCTACAGGAGATTATTGGTTCCCGATGCTAGTACTGCAGGCTATGATAGATTTCCCTCCTGTGCAGTTGGAGTCATGGAGGGAAGGCAGAAAAGTCCCTCCAAACAATTCTAGACAGACATTTCAGGAGGAAGGAGGTGGGATAATTGAGATTTTTTCTCACTGGGATCCCCAGTGGCACAAAACCAGGTCAGGACTTGAACTGTGTTATTCACAGGTCTGTTAGAACAATTGTACGGGTTTATCTGTGTCCCTGGGTTACTTAAACTTAATTTTTGCTAAATGTACCTGAAGAGCAGATGCCTGCAGAAAGAGGAGCTGCTTACCTTTATGCTCTCTAAAGTGCAAGATTCTACTCATATGTTATGTTGTATTAGTATTCTTCAAGCATGGTGTTTTGGAACCTGATTTTACATCCGTCAGGCTTCTGCTAGCATTTGCCTGCTTCACGAGCTGAATTGTTGCCATTCATCGCCCAGAAAACAGCTGTCTTGCTCTTGAGGGGGGCAAAGCTAGCTTTGGGGCTTGTAACCTGCTGAAGCCATGCTGTGCACTGGCCTGGCTCAGCCTTTAGATCCAAGAGACAAGTGAAGCTGTGCTGAGCTGGGGTGGTGATGTTGTTTTTTCCAGGGCTGTGGACGTATGGGCTATTGGCTCTCTGATAACAGAAATGCTTACAGGGGAGCCCCTCTTCCCTGGAGATTCAGACATTGACCAGCTCTACCATATCACCAGGTGCCTGGGTAAGAACAGCCTGCTGGGCTCCTAGTACCTGCTTAGTAATGAAGGGGGAAAATACATTTTGATGGGGGGATTAGGGCTTGGGGAGAAAGGCTGTGGCATGTGCCGAGCTACTTCTGAGAGTGCGTACTCTTAGCTCCTTTCACAAAAGGGGAGCCAGGAGCCAATGAATACAGACAACATCAGTTCATGGCACACAGGTGGAAAGAGAACAACCCGGACTGTAGCCCTCACAGTGGTGCTGACCCAATATTTCAGCCTCTCAGATGTTTCACGGGATTGTTCCATATTTCTTCCATGTGGTTGCTTTGTTTGTGTGATTCCAGGTAATTTAATTCCAAGACACCAGGAGTTATTCTATAAAAACCCCCTCTTTGCTGGCATGAGGTTGCCTGAAGTGAAGGAGGCCGAATCTTTGGACAAACGATACCCCAAGCTCTCTGCTGCAGTGCTAGATTTAGCCAAGGTAATTAACTGGTTGTTTATCTGTTTGTTTGTCCTTTACCTTGGGGAGCTGAATACACCCTACGGAAAGGGTTGGAGATGTTAAACCACCTTTCTCTCAACGACCCATGCAATGAGCAACAGCTTGGGTTGGTAGCATAGTGAGGACTGCAAGGATATGACAGCCACCATCCTGGGTGACGGGACACTACACCAGTCTTCTCCAGAGCCGAAATGGTCACTGCATATCCTCCAGGGAGTATTAATAGCATATAGTGCCCTGCTGATGAAGTTTTCTAAGGAGGTTTGACAGCTGAAGGAGGACTTGTGTGCTGTGCACAAGTACACCTCACTGCCTGTACACCTTACTGCATCAGTTGATGTTTTGAAAGGTCTCCCAGCAAGCTTTGCCCCTCGTCTACTACCTAAGTGGATGCTTGTAGATAATACAGAGCCTCTTACATACTACTTGCTAGCAGAGCTGTGTGGATGTAGTGTTTTCTGCCAACCCTCCCTCTACCCACTGGTGGAGTCACTGCAAGCGAGTAATCTTGGCTGGGATGGCATCCAAATGTGTCCCTTCCTCCTGGAGCCGTGTGTCTACTGTGTGGGAGTTAGGAAGCCTACAACTTCGTAATAGATTCTGAGGAATCCTTCGTGAGAGTGGTTTTCACCCAGCAGCCTGGAGCACCAGTATGTTGGGTAACTAAACCTAAACCCCACGTGGTTGTATTTGAAATGCCTAATGATCAAAACAGGTTCTAAAGTTGTAGCAAGGAATGTAACTGAAAACAAGGGCGGTTTACTGAGAGCGGGGCAGTCTGTTTGTATGGCAGGTATTCCCTGTACAAGGAGTCTTTGTGACCGTTAGCCATTGGAATGGAAGCAGCCAGCAAACATTGAACTTTTCTGGTAGCAGTGTCTCTTGTGCTCATCTCGAGAGAACAGGCCCTAGAAGGGGGACTTTTGCAGCTATTTTTCTTGACTCCACTTGGAAATGCTACAGCCCTTGTTTTATTTCTAATGTATTCGCCTTCTTCTCATTGATTTGACAGAGGTGCTTGCAGATTGATCCAGACAAAAGACCATCCTGTGCTGAGCTCTTGCAGTGCGAGTTCTTTAACAAGGATGGATTTGCTGAAAGGTAAACAGTTCATTTCTTGCTCAAAGCAGGCTAATATTAGAAGGAAGTGAAGAAGTTGAGTTTGAAGATTGCCTGCTGGCTTTGCGGAGCTGACAGCTGCTGAATGTCTTGGGTTTGTTTGGTTTTAGCCTTCCTGGAAATGGAAGAACAGTTGAAGGGGAACGCATTGCAGCGGCATGTTTGCCTCGTTACCTTACCATGGCATTAATTCATCAGCGTGCGCGCCCAGCGTCGCACCATATTGGGTAGTATGGGCTTACCCCGTATTCACTGTCTGCAGATGCCAGACACCAGACTGGGATACAAACACCTTCACTGCTGTAATGTGAAAAGCACGTGCTTGTAAGATTTTATTTATTTCAATGGATACATCAGATTTGGCTGCATTCTCATTAGTTAAAAGGCATGGTTTATGTGATTACTTAAAAGGGCTGTAGGACCCTGGGCTGAACACTGCCTGATGATGATATTGAGATTAACAGAAGCTTTTCCCCCCCCCCCCTTATTTGGAATGTAGATTTTCTCAAGAGCTTAAAGTAAAGATTCAGAAAGATGCCAGAGACCTTCAATTACAGAAAAAATCAAAAATCAGCAAAAGGGACAAAGATGATGTGTTAGAAGAAAGAAAAATGCTTGCTGTCCAGGTTGGTCCATCTTTGATTTCCAAACCTGTTTGTGTTTGGGTTTTTTTCATGTTTTAAAATCACACTGTAACTGTGTGCAGCAGTTTAAGTTCATAACAAAAAAAACAAGCATAATTGACCCATTTCATTTTCTAAAAAAAGACTAATTAAGTGTGATGTGCCAGAGAAGCTCACATTTGGAGGCCACTCTGAGTCTGAAACGGCGCTGAAGACCTTGTCGCCTGATTCAAGGCTCTACATGGGGCTCTGTTCTTATTTCATGTCTTTGGAAGTGACACAGGATATGGCTGGTCTTCCTCCATCATTTCCGCTCCCATTCTAAGGTGACTTATTTACAGAAGGTGCTTGGAACCCTGGCAAGTCTCCTCCTGTTTGATGGAAAAGAGGGGTTTTCTGCTAAAAACAATTCCATCTCCATCAGATCCTTGCAGAATCATGCAAGGCTTAGGCTCTTGACCTTTTTGTTCCTGCATGCACTGCTCTGAGCTGCTTTTCAAACATGACTGTGAGAGAAAGATGATGCTTCTCTTCCCAAACAGGATTTCAGCATTGACCCAAAGAGCAGAGGTGCAAAGCTATTAAAGGCAAAGCGCTGTAAAGCTGATGCAGAGAAAGCAGGCCGATCCTCCAACCTGAGCTCCCTCTGCGACACTGCGATCAACCCATTTAAAATAAGCCCTCAAACCAGCTTAAAAGATTCCAGCAGCAGCTTGGACTATGCCAAGAATGTGGGCATTGTTATCCCTCCCATCAACCAGAACTTTTCTCCCACTACAGTTGGGATGGGTCCTGTGCCTGGGAACCGTAATTACAGGTATGGGAGGAGAGGTAGAAGAGTTTGTATCCATCGTCCTTGTTGCTGAGGAACTGTAATGTCCTGACAGGGGTGCAGGGTGACGATGTGGGAACCCGATATGTGGATTTGGGACAGGACACAGATAGGAACAGCTCTTAGGTGGGGGATTGTACATGGATCAGAAAGACCGGCTTCACCTCAAGCAGCCGTGCGTGTCCGCAAAGGCGGAGGGTCTCTGTGTCCGCGTGTGGGCAAGTGCTGCTGGACAGCAGCAGTTCGACAGCTGCTGTGACACGGGCCTCTCTTTGCCTCGTGGCTTGTCCTTTGGACCAAACTTCTCTGTTAACGGAGCTTGTGAAAGATACTCTCCCCATGAGCCTTCTTTCCAAGTATTTAATGACAGTGTTTCTGGGTGTCTTGAATTTGTGGGGTTTATATTCACCGTGTTACCCCAGTTAATACAAAGTTTGGGGCGTTTTTGATTTCAGAGTTGATGAAAAGAGTAGAAAGTACTTGAACCCATTTCTAAAGCAACGGAAGCATTCTCCAGTGGGCCGCTACAGTGTAAGCTTGACGTCGGTAAGTTGTCTGTCTTTCCCCCTTGGCAAAGCAAAAATAAATTTTGAACTCAAGTACGTGTTTTGTTGTCAAGAATTCCATCTGTTGCAGCCTTCACCATAACTCCCAACCAGAAATAGCATTTTCTGTAGCCCTTTTTTCCTACGGGTGTGTTGTCTGTTATCCTTTGCTAATAATTATCTTCTATGAAATGTCTTGTGTGTGAGAGGATAATTTCAAATGAGGAGAGCACTCCAACACGGGATATCTGTGAGAATGGAAGGATATCCATGACCTTCTGCCTGGCCAGGAAAAGCAGACCCTGTGTGCTGTGCTGCTGAAGCAGAATTAAGGATTTGGGTTTAACGTGGTCAGGGCCTTACTTAGTCGTGTCATAAATGCATTAAATATGATAATGAAAACAAGTGACATGGAAAGCTTTCCCCTGCACTCCACACCTAGGCAATATTCTTTCTGTGCCAACAGGAACGTCTGCCTTTTTGCAGATAACTAATCTGAGCCATTCTCCAAGTGTTGTATTTTGTCTCTCTGAAAGCAGTCTCACTTAGATCACTGGGTTTTGGGGTTTTTTTCCTGCGGCTGTTCTGTTATTTTAGACATGTAAATGACACTTGAGCAGAATGGATTCCTTCATGCACATTAGAATCTTCTCATGCACCAGTTCCAGCTACATCAGAATGTAGCTTAAAGCATTTTTAAGCTTGAAAATAGCTTTGTTTCTTCTGTATTTTCATGAGCTGTACTTACGCCCTTGATTACAGGTTACTAATGAAAAAAACATCCTTCAGGCAAATAGGAAAAAATGGGAATTCTCCAAGACAGATGTGCGTTTGCCAGAACTAAATCATCTCCCTGAACTGAGAGGAGTGGAAGGTATGAGCTTTGATGTCCTCTAATAAAGCCTGGGTACTAAATACGTGGCAGGAAGCAGTATGTGTTACAACAGTCAGCTCTTGCTTCCTTAACATGGCATGCATTGGTTGTGTTTTGCAGCGTGGCATCCCAGACTTCTGAAAAAGGAAAATAAAACAGTTTTAGAGTCCCGTGTCCCCTCCCTTGCTGCTATTGACCTCCATAACCCAAGTCTGGCCTCGCAGCAGGTAACAAAGCAGTAAGATACTTTGTGCTGCTCTGTATTTGTTTGGTTTGGGACTTTCTGAACAGCATGACCCAAAAAATTCCCAGTGTGATTCTTGAGAGGAGCAGAACTTGCTTTGGTTTCTGAACTGTTTAAGTAAAAGGATCTGAGGCATTATACTGGGGAGAAAGAAAAGGGTCATGGATGAAACATGGGGCTCTGTTTGTGTCCCTGAGGTTAGCTAAATACTAGATCCTCACTGCAAAGACAGACAACGGGAATCGTTGCTGGTTCAGCTGGCTGAACAAAGGTGGAAGCCTGATTTACCAGAGTTGATGAGAGGCCAGGAGGGACACGTCTTTTGGGGAGAACTCTTCTGGCTGTGTTAGATGTTGAGGGGCTGAGTGCAGTCGGGAGGGAGAAAGCGTAGAAGCCAGGCATAAGGACAGAAGGGGAAAGCTGTCTCAAAGATTAGTTCCTCAGTAACACCGGGGTGTTGTTTGTGAGGTCATTCCGTAGGCAGTCACTTTGGCTACCTTGCTTCCAGCTGAGATTTGGCAGATTGTACGGGGGGGGAAGCGTTTTTGAAATCTGATTTGATCAGAGAACAGATTTAAGTTACATGTGGCATTGTGTATGTCCCTAGAACGCGGGTTCTGATTATTATGTTTATACTACACTTGGAAACTCACACTCCCTCTTTTTTCCTTTTCTTTCTCATTTTACAGCTGTCGGGAACCTTGATGCTCAATGGATCAGAAGCCAGCTTCCCCAGAGTTGAGCACTAGCCTTACGGAGAAGATCACACCCGCCTGTGAAAGGTTGGCTTTGCTTTCTGCAATGCAGCTTTCTGATGGCTTTCATTTCTGCTGCGTAGTCTTCTGGCATCTTTCAAATGGATTGTTTCATGAACACTTACCAAGTTGGGAGGTGCAATGGGAAAATCCTTTTACACTTCACATTCCTAGTTAGGACACTTAGCTAGAACGGACTTCTTCTGGAGGGCAGTGTGCAGCTCTCTTTACAGATACTGAAGTTGGCTGGGGCAGGTTAATCATTTTCCTGAGCTGAGGTGCTGGGCCTTGGTGTTGGAAATTAAGCAGCTTGTGAAGTTGAGGAAGCTTGGTAGAATAACAAAAGCTTGGAGATAGATGGATATTGATAGGTGGATATGGATAGAATAACAACAGCTTGAGGAAGCTGATAGAATAACAGAAAGGGGAAAGTGGCTGCCTTCACTTGAAGAGTGGAAAAAACATATGTACAGCACTGTCAGGTGCATCACAGAAAATGGGCTTTCTTGCAGGGAGAGAGAAAAGCCCTTTGGGGGACTTGTCAAGCTTAACATCAGGAAAAATTTTTAGTAATTATGTCATGAAATCTACATTTACTTAGTGCAGCTGTTGATACTGCTGCGCTCCAAACATGAGATAGGAGTCAGGGAGAGAAAGAGGCTTAGGAAAAGTCCTGGCTGTCTGGTTGACTTGCCTTAAGACTGAAGTGCACAGAGGCATAAGTGCACACCTTTAGCAAAGTAAGGACGTGTAATAAATCAAAATAAAGCTTGTCATCAGGGAGTACCTCTGTGGTTTTGTTAGCCTGTCCCTAACACCATTCTCCCTTTCTCCTCTTGATGCAGGTGGCTGAAACAGTGGGAACAATCCACCGGAGTTTCCAGGTGCAAAAGCTGCGAGGTCCCTGCAGGAGAGAGGAGGATCCCTTATTCTCTTGTCAGCACAGCAGAGTGCTGTGGGGAGCGGCTCAGGTCTGGGACAAGGATGGAGCTCGCGCTGCCATTGCTGCTGGATTTCTTGCATGCAAAACCGCTCCTGACATGTTGACTTTCCAGCCTGGGGCCAGGTCGTATCTGAGGTGGCTCAGAACAAGTAGTGGGTTTTGGCGTGTGAACAAGGGCAGAAGGTAGTTTGGAGAATTTTGAAGAAAGCTGGGCTTTGGTTTGTCGAACTGCTGCCCTCTTGAGGGTTTTCTTTTTAAATGGATAGAGTGAAGAGAGTAGGTAGCTGCTGAATTTGCCACGTTTCGGTGGGATACCTGGTCTGTAATGGAAAGCGCCTTTGCCTCGACAAAAAATATCAGTGAAAATAATGTTTGTGCAAGAAATACGACATTTAAATGTGTAAATGTTCCCAGTTGCTCCTTTGAAACCCTTGCTAGTGTTCAGCAGCGTTTGTGACCTTGCGTCGGGTTCCTTCTCCCTCTGTGCTGCCCTCCCCGCCCTGGGGCGGTGTCTCGCGCTGGGTGCATGTCTGGCTGCTGTTAGCGGTGAAGGAAGAATATAGGCGTGAAACATGGAGCTGTGATGCAGGTGGGCTGGGAAACGGCTTCCGTGAGCGCTGGGTAACTCACCGAAGTCGTCAGCCCCTTGGGGGAGTGCGACATGTACGGGTAAAACTTGACAGTGGCGTGTGGGGAGAAAGATGGCATCGCTCTTATCTCGGGACTGTTAGGAGACCACTTCTGCTTAACTGCCCTCATGTTGGTTGTATTCAGCTACATGGTGTCCCTGCATTGCTCACAGCTCTGTTTTCCGGCAGCTGGAGGCTGCTGTCGCAGCTCACGCCACTGTACGGTGTAGTTAATTTTGGAATTTGTCTTTCCACAGGAAGTGGCCTTTCCCGTCGATGCAGAATACACTGTGAATGTCACTGCCTTTAGAGCTTTGGGGCTGTGCTGTCTTTTGACATGTATGTTAACGTTTGTAAATAAAAGGATACTCAAATTCCAAATTCCTTGGTACTAGCACGTGCTTACAAGCGTAATGTGTGCTCAGTCTTCCCTGGACTTGGTGCTACAGCTGCTCATTCGTACTGGTGGCATTACTCCCACTGAAAATTAGGGCTTTTGAATCACTTCTTATTTAACAGTTGACATCCTGTTCCTTGCAACCATGTGCAGGCACTGGTTCCTAACGTCCCTCGGCAGCATCTGGACAGCACGTAGCTGACCGTGCTCATCCCACGCGCCTTTTACCTTTCCAGCTCGGCTGACCTTGCTGTTACATTCCCATTGCCCTGCTGCTTCTTTGCTGCTCACCGGGAACTGCACCAGGGTAGCCTGGGTGTACCCATAGCAAACGATCCCAGCTGGCCACAGCAGTCATTTAGTTAGCCATGGGCAAATGCAACCACGCTACTTGCCTAGAACGGACCTACTGAGAATTCACCAAGGCCCTTGCAGTTTGGAGCTCGCAGGCGATATGGTGCTGGTACCCTGATCCGTTTTCTGCTTTCTGTTGTTTACAAGAGCTATTTGTCATCCTTTCTTGGTTACAGTCTCTCCAGATCAGGTCTGATGCATGGTGTGTTGTGCAGAGAAATACAAGGTAACACTTGGCTTCTTCTAGGAGTTCTTGTTTCTTTTTTCAGCTGGCATATGCATTTCCCTCTTCAGATGAGCCAGCCTTTGATGCCTGGGGGGCAGGAAAGTGATTGTAACCATACAGTCCTTGTTTAGTGGGAGAGGACTTCTTTGGGCATGTACAGGGGTCAAGGCAGTGAGGGGACTAATTTCATAGAATCAC
>NW_010231121.1:0-3744 GCF_000690775.1 Eurypyga helias
TCTACTTTGGATACTTGCAGTTTCATTTCATGTTCATTCTGAAAGATACTCAGCATTCTTTGCTCTGGGCTAGCTACAAGATTTACTGTTTTCTCTGATAGTATTATCACTGGGTTATTCCACCCTGCTAAACCGCAACTGTAATACTAATAGGTTTATAATGACGGCTTAAACTTTACGCTTTTGTAAGCATTGGAGGCTTCACTCACCTTGTTCAAGTGGCTGGCTTTTAGTTGAAGTAGTTTTCATCTTGAGTGCCTCCCTAACAGACATGTCACAGCAGGAGCCTTTGTTAGTGTCTTGGTCACTGTCAGCCTGATCACTGTCCCCATGCCCGCTGTCCCTCAAGCTGGCTCTTTCTGGATCCTTGAACGTGGAGCTACTGAAATACATATTAAAAGAAAAAAAAAAAAAAGAAAAAAGAGAGAGAGAGTTGTATTTACTTGTTCTAAGTTGAATTGTACTCTCTGGCAAAGCAATTTTGACAAGAATGCAAATGGGGAAGCCGAGAAAGTTATTTAATAGGCCTTACCTTTGAACAAACTGCTGCCTGCTGCCCATGTAATTGGGCTCTGCGGGAAAATTGTCTGTCTGTGAAAGAGAAGGAAAAAAATACGTATAGTTGTACACTGGACAAATCTCCTGCAGAGCAACAAGATTTCCTAGAGGAGAAATGATTAATAATTCAAAAATTCCCTTAATCTTCAGATTTGTACATTTTAATTAAATTGGAAAATGCTGGCATGTAATTATGTGCTCAGAACAATTAAATGATTCCGGTCCACAAATTACCTGCTAAAGTAAACAATGAGGCTCCAATAAGTGGCATTCTCTGTTAGTAACCTGACAGATGACACTGTTTATGTTTTTTCATTACTTAGATATTAAGACTGATGGTTACTGAAAATGAGAGAAAAAACTACTTTTGCATATTACAAAAGTTAATTATTAACATTACTAATTTTTAATCATAATTACATCATCTACTGGGATTCTGAAGCCCTTATTACTGTAATACAATTTTCTACATTGCTATATTACTCTTGAATTGAAAAAAATAAACAAAAAGATCAAGAATATTTATGGCTGATCAGCTTGTGGAGTTTCTTAAATGCTGCTGCAAAAGTGCAAGTAAGAAAATATTTGGATTTTCTCTCTTTAATTTTCATCAGTATTAATAGCTATGTCAGAATAATGAGAATCATACATGCAGTCAAGAACATTAAATGATTGTCGTAGACAAGTAGTTTTTAAAAGAAGACACTTTCATTAAGTCTGCCATGAGTATATTTTTAGCAGCATGAGCTAAGTAACTGTAGAAGCAGAAGTATTTACAGCATCCAGACCAAGTTGGAGTCCTGCCAAAGGGAACTGAATTCCCCTTGTATCATCAGCTGAAATTCTCTGGGAGAAAGAGACTGCATCTTTCACAAAACTCCATATACTGTACATTCACACACGTCACTTCTTGCAGCTGACCTAGTGACAGAGCTTCTACTGTTTTCTGTATCGCTTCATATCACACCACTCACCACAGAAGCTATGAGGTTTGCAACAGCATCTAGCATATCAGTAGCACAGGAATCGCTCAATTAATGGAGCTGAAAGCCCAAGGTAAGGTTTAAGGTCACACAACAGTGTTTACACAAGTGACTGGTCTTCTAGATGTTTGCTTTTCCTTGCCAATCCCACTCCATTTTTTTAGCTTTGCTTGGGTGTCATAGGTAGGTGGTCATTAGAAATATTTGTTATGGCTTACATGGTTTGAATATTGGAGCTTAGAAAAGATGCATGAAGTTACATTGGAAATTTAACAGTCTGTGCTGTTTGTAACAGAAAATACATAGCTACCTGCCACTCTGAAGATACATGTGAAATAGATGTGCTTATATTCCACATGTATATTGTGTGATTTAGGGAAGAAATAGAAGATAAAGAATTATCTTCTGTTTGGCATTTATGAGGTAAATTTACACTGTACTTTCTTCTTGTTTCCAGTTAAAACCTTTGGTTCAAAACTTAGGATTATAACACATACTGTGTTCACATTTTGAACCTGTCTCTAATTTACACTGTGGAGTACATAACATTGTCATTACAAAAAGAATCTGCTATTTTATCAGTAAATTTTCTTTTATGATAACCTGTATGAAAGAATCAGGCTTTACTCATCTGTTTTCCAAATACAGCGTAAAGCACCTATACTTATAATTCTAAATTATTTTTTATCATAGCAAAATCACACATAATTTGGAAATCTAGGTGTTTATGTCCAACTAGAGACTTGTTCTTCAGCAGCATTATTAAAAGATGGGCTTATGAAAGTTCTTAAATACTGCATGTATTTAAATGTAAACAATATGCTATATTAAAGAAGGAGAAATCTAAAGACCTGGGACACAAAACTCAGTGTTGTGTCACTGTTTTTCCAAGCCAGCATTTCAGAAGCTGATGATTTCAGCTACAGGTATCCAAACTTCTAAAAATCTGTCCACTTTAATTAGAGGGCAGTTTAGTGCTCTGAGACTAAAAATAGACAAGATCCTGGTTTTACTATATGCAATTAGAATAAAAGTTTTGTTAAATTTTAACATGTTTCAAGTTATAAAATGAAAAACTGAAAAAAAAAAAGAAGAAATGGAAGCACAAAGATAAATATTTCAGCATTCTTATATGTAATCTCTTAAATACAGCACATCATATCTTGGAAGCAGCCTTAATTCTGCCATTTATTCTTTGCTTGTTGCAAATTGTAACCTAATATGTCTTTTGTGTGCAGTAAATCCCCCCCCATATATATACAGACATAATCATTATGATACTCACAGAGCCTGATACTTCCCAATCCAAAGAAACCTTTACAGCTGCAGAACTCATGCCTATTTTCTAGGTCTAATATCTCAGCTATAGATGCCCAGGAAAACTGACCTTATGCTATTATTTACATGAGAAATCTGCCTCCTCCTAAACATAGCTGCCACTAGAATCAACATTTCCATTTTTCACATCATTGTCAGGGAAAATGCCCACTGTAAACTGCCTTGTCATCAATTCTCTACTATTGGAAAAGTCAGACTTTTGTCCTGGAGTTAATTATAGCATCTCCTTAAATGTGGTGCTAAAAGCTGGACCACAGTAAGAAGTGGTCACACTTCTGTTTCTGCTTTTTCATAGTAAAAAAAGCATTCCACACACCCTGGACTAGCCAAGATATCAATTTTACAATACAAGTTATGACCATATGTTGGCTGTTGTCCTAAAAGTGGGAGCTGCTTCTGAGAAATTCTGTATTTATGGTAATTATTAATGACCATTAACTCGATAATAATTCAACCAATTTCCTTCACATTGTATTTTGCAGCAATACAAACATTTGTGCACTATCTTACAATGAGTTCATTGCTGCAAAAGAGCAGATGTAAATACTTGCTAACCATATACAGCCACGGAGCTCAGAGTTTAATTCTTTTTCTCCTGCTCTAAAAGCATTTGACTTTATCCTATGAAATATGAAAGTGTGGTGTTTGTGTTGAGCTGTATCAGAGCACTCCAAGATTAGGCAGCAGAGAGAATTACTTTATGTATGATAATATCTATACAAAAATTGGGATAATAAACGTTTAATTTCAAGGCTAGGCCGTTTAGAGGAACCTTAGGAATGCAAGCATCGACTTCACAACAGATTACAGAGAGATATCAATGTCTAACTCCCTTAAACATCTAACTCCCTACACTTCCCCCCCC
>NW_010231122.1:0-6793 GCF_000690775.1 Eurypyga helias
GATCCAAGTCCGTGCTGGAGCTGCAAGGCCCCTCCGCTTGCCACGCGTTCGCACCCCTCCCCTGATGCTGGCAGCGGTCTGTTGGCAGCCGCCTCGTGAGCAGAGCTGGTGGAAAACACTGCTTTTTACACGTGAAGGTTAACTTTTCCTGCGGGTTGAGCCCCTGGAGTCTTTCCGCGCGGTGCGCCGCTGTCACGGAGCAGGGGGTCGCAGCAGCCCAGCTGAGCCTGGGTGAAGCTTGTGCAGGGTTGCACCCCCAGTGCTGGGTCCTTTCGGGCTCAGAAAGCAGCCTGTCCTTCCCCGGTAGCTATCCCGCTGCGCCAAACCGCCCCTCGTGCCTACTCTGACTTGTGCTTTTCTCCCGAGTAACTCAGGAGGGGTGAGCAGCAGCACAAGCGAGGTTTGCCCAGCGCTTCTCCTGCGAGACGGTTCCGGCGGCCGATTCTGCTGCAGGTTGGCTTCGCAGCGGGGTGAGCAGCGTTGGTCCCCCGGCTGGGTCTTGGAGCGAGCAGGAAGTTGTTTCCTTTCTTCCTGTTTTTGTCACCATGGCTGCTGATTTCCTCTGGGAAGAAAGCCGGGCATTCTGCAGTAAAGGAAAAAATAGTCGTACGTAATGGGAAGGGACAAGGCAGCAAGGCCAGCGGTGCTTGTGAATGAAGCGTGAGATGAGGAAGGAGCGCAGGGCGTTAACAGCAGTGACGCTGATACAGCAGCGAAGACAAGCAGCAGCCCCTGTGCTGTGACCGCAGGGGTGAAAAGGGCCCACTTGGGACAAGCTGGGAAGCAGAGCCTTGGGAGAACTGGGTCTCCACTCCAGTGCCTGGATGGATGTTGCTCTCCAGCTCTTCTACCTTGATGGTGCAGAGTTCGCAAGAGGAGGTGATAACTCATGTTAGATTGGTTGATATAGTGGGAAAAAAACAGATGAAACATCATATTCCTCCTTCCTTCAAGTTTTGTTAAAAGGACTTTAAGAAAGGCCTTGTCTGCCTGAAAGCTTGTATGCCTTTTTTTGTTTGTTTTTAACCTCTGTTGCTCTAATAACAGCTATCGGCCCTACATCCTGCGGCGTCCCTCTTGTGTCCCGAGAGCCTCGTGGCTACTGCTGGGCAGCCAGGGTCCCCGCTGTCTGTGTGCCGGCTTGTGGGGAGCTCGTGCTGTCCCTGAGCTGGGACCCTGCCAGCCTCCCAGGAGGTGCTGTGGATTGGGAACAGGGGAATGAGCTTTGTTACGGTCTCTGTGCTCATCAGTGCCGAGCTGCCCAGGAAGGCAGCAGCTCTCCTGTGTCAGCGGTGTGCCAGCCTCCGTGCGTTCCCATGAAAGGAGGTTAATGCTGCGCAGCGTAAAAGCAACTCCCACAGAACTAGTTCTGCTCTGGGACTTCCCATGACAGGCCCTTTTTTTTTTTTTCTTTTTTTTTTTTTTTTTTTAAGCAATACACTTGCAAGAGACCTGCCTACAAACTGGCTTTTCAGGTTCTGGGGAAAGCCATGGGCTGGCCCCGGTCTCAGGAATGTCTTGCTCTGTGCTGGGCAGGCTTCAGCCAGGGTGAGAGCTTTGGATGCAGAGAGCACTGCTTGCCTGCAGAGCAGAGCAGGTATCTCTTCTCCAGCAAGCTCGTCCTTCCCGTGGCTTGGTGCTGAGAGCGCGTGGCCCTGATGTGGTGTCAGGAGTTTCGTCCCTCAGAGAGGGCCAGCACCTCGTCACTGGACTTGGCGGATGGCTCGTTTCACTTTCGTGGCAGGGACCGCAATGGGGCTGCGAGGTCGTGAGGCAGGAGTAGGAATTCCTTTTGGGGTCATCAGTCCTGTTCCTCTGGAATCCAGCCCCGGAGAGTAGCCAGCAAGCCCCAACATGTTCCCCTGAAAGAGGCAGGGTCTGCTGAGTGTGGCATGATAGGACAGTTTATTCTGGGCACAGAGCCCACATGCTCAGATATAATTAGTAAAGATTTGATTCCATTCAGTGTGTCGGATTTCTCTGCACTGCAAACACAGCCTGGTTAGAGCTGAAGGCCGGAGATGGGCAACATAACCAGGAGTCGCGGGTTGTTTTTCCATTCAATTCATCCAGCGAAAAGGTTGGCAGAACACCCCACGTGCTGCTGGGGGTGCTGCCTGCTGAGTGGGATTGGCCTGTGAGCTGTGGATCCGGTTGTTTCTCTAGCCACACGTCTAGAGCTTTTATCCGGCAGAACAGTCTTTGATAAGGTTCTTCCCTTGTGGTTGCTGCCTTTCTTCCTTAGTTATCGCTGAAGGCTTTGGCATCCCGTGGGGACCATCCGCCCTTCTCTGAGGTGCCAGCATTAATTGTGACCCAACATGACACTTCTATTAATTGCTGTTCCTGCAGCCACCTGCCTGTTGCCAGTATGCGTCCCATTTCAATAGAAATACTTAAAACTCGAGAATGGGTTCCTTCCTTCATACTTATCCTGAGTTCAGATGTGGGTTAGTTTCCCTGCTTTCCAGCTGAAGAGGTGCTGGACTCCAAGTCTAACTTTATCGTCATCGAGTTGGAATGAAACGGAGAAGAAATGGGCAGATCTGGCACTGTTACCGTAAGGGTGCCTCCCTGCTGCGGGGTGTGTTTGTGTTGCAGTTTTAAGTAACCCGCAGAACATGGGGGATACAACGCAGCCCTCTGGCATCCTCTGAGCAGGCTGGCATCCTCTCTGCCGAGAGCGTGACAGTGTCTCAACCTGCAGTGTGGGAGCTGCAACCTGAGTTTCGTGGGGCTGTGTCTGGGTCATGGGTAAAACGTCCCAGTGCTGCTGGAAAGTAGATTGAAGATGGTCCCTTTCCTCAGGGCAGGAGAAGCCCTGGTGTCCAGGGTCATGCAGGTAGTTGTCTCCCCAGTGGTGGGGTTTTTTTAGCTTTGTGGTTGGTTTTTTTTGGGTCTTTTTGTTTATTTTTTGCCTTGTTCGGAGCTAGCAGACAAACCAGTTGAACTGAATGGACATCAGGACCTGTTGCTTATTCCAGTGGTGTCCAGTGATTCCCCTCTGAGGTCAGCACCCACCATGCAAGTAACGGAAAAATATTTAGGAAGGGATAATCCCAGCTCTGCAGCTATTAGTCCTGAGAGATTAGGGAGGCAACAGGTAAGATTTAACCTTGGAATGAAATGGAATTATTAGACAGCATTTCTCCGGTCATGCTGGCAGCCCTGTTTCTGTGGCCTTGAAGAACCCTGAGCTGATCCAGTCTGTGCTTTTGCCATCCAGGCCTGCTTGGACGGAGTCGCAGGAGACCCTGGCTCCAGCACCGGGCGCGGAGAGTAAGGCTGGTCTGCCAACTGTCTGTTCTCACAGCCAGGCTTCGCTGGGCCATTGGGAGGTTCTAGGGGCAGCCCTGGGAGTGAGGTTTCCATAGGGACCAGTGGAAATCGTGTCTGCGCTGAGATTGCCTGTTGTCATGTCCTTGTTGAACTTCAGGGGTGACGATTGTTTGCTCCTTGTTGGGTCCTGCCCGTTGAGCTGCTCTCCTGGACTGGTTGAAGCCCACTTAAGATCACATCTCTGATAGTTGTTGTTTCAGTCCATGCTGCCGTAGGAATGAGGAAGTGGGGGTTTTTAATATGTGTTGGGGCAATGCCACAACGAGTAATTTAGTAGCTGAGTTTTTTAATAAATCATCCGAACTATGGTCAAATCCTTTTCAGTAACTAACAGTGGCTGTTTGCTTCTTGGTGAAGGCAGAGAGCTTATTCTTCATGTTAACCTTAACTGATCAATCTCCTGAAGCAAGTTTCATTGGATGTGTGCCCAGTTTGCTGCAGGGACAGCACATGTCAGATTGACATTAAGGCTTGTTCTTGATGAAATTTCCTTCGGGTGCACTCCTCAACTCTGTAGATATCCCATTTATTTCAAATATAATTAAAGCTACTTTTTGCATACCATAGAAATGTTAGAACTATTGTGATACGAACCTGAGCAGTGGGTATGTTCTCAAATTCTGAGGCCTTTAGCAACAAACAGACCTTGCCTTAGAAATCACAGCATCCCTAAAACACAGTGATTATTAAAGGAAATGTAATTTCTTCTCAGTGAACTGAGAAATATCATTACAAAATATTTCCCTGGCAGAATACAGCCTTCCCAAGGGGAGAAGAGATATCAAGACATGCCTGATCTTGCCTTTTCTGGAAAGCCTACCTTTGCCGCCTCCTCCCCTTCCTGTTTCCACTTGGCTGGGAGACAGCCCCTTGCTCTGCTGGTCAGTGGCAATCCCTGCTTTGAAGTTTTTTTTTTTTTTCTTTAAAAAGGAACAATCTGCATGAGGTCATCCTGAAGCTGCACAGGACGCTGCTTTTTACTGTTCCACAGGTCCGGCACTTCCTTGTCTTTGACTCAGTGAAAGTTATAACAGCTTGAATTTTAAAGTCTTGAGGGCTCAGACGGCTGGGCTGGCGAGTGCAGCTTCCGTATTGCAGGAGTTACTGCCCTGTAGCCATCAGCACATGGGAGGTAGGTTTTTCTGTTGCTTCAATTCAAAGCCTGGTGCTTTAAGGTGAACCGTAGAGGCTGTGAGTTGTTTTGCCAAACGGTGTGAGTGTACCTTCCGTTTCTCTGACTGCTCCGGGACTGTAATTTCAGGGAGAAGAGTGAGAGAGAATGTGCCATTCCCTCAGACTGAGGGATGGTTCACTTTGTTTCAGGAAAAAAAAAAACCTAAGTTAGAATTATGATTATTTGCGTTGTGCATTGGTACACCGGGCACACATGAACGTACGCACATGTACACACGTCTGCAGAGCAAGACAAGCTCTTCCTGCGACTGCTTTCCATTACACAAAGTAGGAGATGATGTGTGGCCACCTGTCAAGCACTAGTGAGAGTGGAAATCAGAGCATCAGACTGGCAGGCTCGCTCTCCTGTGTCCCTGGCTAAATAGGCTGATGCTTAGGGTGAGCAGCTCCAGCTGAACCAGCTCTGCTCCGAGTCCTTGGCTGTGTAATTATTCCCTTGAAGGATCTCCACTGGGCCTCATTGCTGTTGGATGTAGGCCTGTTCTCTCACGTGTGTCCGGGTGACCGGAACTGTGGCAGTGCTGGAGAAAACAGGTGTGTGATGGTGAGTGAGAATGCTCTGAATTTCAAAAGAACGTGCAAAGAAAGCTGGCCTGAGTGTCTCAGATGATGCGGTTTCCATCCTTCCTGAATATAAAGTCTGTCTTCTGGTGGCTCCAGCATTTGTTATTGTTATTTCCTCTAAGATTTTTTTTTTAGATTGCTATTCAGGGTGGTTTTATGTAACTTTCCCTAGGAAATGTTGTCATTTGCGGCAGTTTTGATCTCATTTGCCAGCAAGGAATTTTTATTTAGCACAACAGTGATTCTTAGCTGTTTTTAGTACTGAGAGTCTTTGCCGTAGAGGTTGGTTGGCTTTTGGTCTAACATAATTTTTTGGTTTGGGGTATTGTGATCTTTTTAGGGGAGGTTGCTAGTTTTGGCAGTTGCTTTTCCATCAATTTTTTATTGATGTCATATTTCGTAATTTAATGGTGGTGTAATCAGTAAGAGGCATTACCAAGAGGATCGCTCTTGAGGCAGATGCATAGGCAGCAGCTTTTCCAAGTGACCAGAGCCACTGTTTACTGCTGTCTGGAGTCATACCGGTGTGTGTTCCCGGCTTTCCTTGTGTCCTCAACTCCTACGGTACTTGTGATGAATATGAGAGCTGGCAGAAAAAACTTACAAATGCAGAATTTCAATGAAAAATGAACCTTTTGGTAAAGTGCAGTGGTAGGATTTTGTTGATTTTTGTGGTTCGGTTTCTAATGTGGGGTCAATCTTATCTTGCTGTGTGATTGAGGTGATGACTGTCCATGGTACTTGTGGATCAGCCAGTACTTTACAGTGCATCTGTTTCACTACTAATGAGGATAAATCCTGATCAGGGTCTTCTGGAGCCCATTGAAATGTTACAATGAGTTGAATGTGTACTAAAATAGTTTCTGTGATCACTCTTTACTTCATTGTTAACGAGGAGCTCTAGTGACGCTGAAGAACGTGCAGACCCACACAGAGCCCCGAGACAACTGTGCTTTGAGGCTGCTGGGCACCCCGGAGCGGAGGGCCCTGCCAACCCAGCGGGCAGCTCTGGTTACCTTTGAGAAGGGTGGGAGAGCATGGCTTGCGGAGACGATCCTTCCTCTGGATACACTTCCACTGCTGGCAGCCCCTTGTTTATCACTGGAATTGTTAATGTTTGAGTTGTTAATGTGATTATTCTTATCCATTCTGGCTTTGTCTGCTGTGGCACCAGACCTGAGGTAGCATCCTGCCTTCCTACGTAGGCATGCTGAGATGCATCAGGCATCTGGTAGCTGGGAACAGATCTAGGTGGAAACCAGCTTCTTTTGAGGACCAGGCAGTGCTGACTCAACTGTCTTCCCTAAGGAATGGGAATGCTGGTCAGTGCTGGTGTCTGGCACCCTGTTCTTGATGTACTGTGACTGGAGCAGTGAGCAGGTATCGTCATGGGTGTGTGCCCAGATGTAGCCTACAAGTGTGCTGTGAGCAGAGGACGAGGATGTGGCTGCTGGCAACATGGCTATTGCATGTGGTGGCAGGCGGCGTTCGCTGTGCAAAGCTGCAGGCTGTGTTCAAGGAGACGCACAAACCGCGTAAAGATGCTGAAACACTGCGGGTTTCCCATTGCTCCCCCCTCTCTGTTGGTTATGTTTTACGCTCAGGCTGCTCCCCTTGCTGGTGTCTAGGTAGGTTGTTGTGCTGGATTCAGCCAGCAAGGAGTTAAATCTTTTTACCATGGCTGCTAGAAAGCTGT
>NW_010231123.1:0-2347 GCF_000690775.1 Eurypyga helias
GATACGGTTGGCCTTCTGGGCTGTATATTCACCCTCATCCAAGCCTCAGCTGCAGCCACTGTTATTCCAAATGACCTTTAACAGCCAGAGTACAGTGACGGCTGAGCTGAGTACCTGGATGTTCTTGCCCAGGCTGCAGGTGTTTCATTGAGGAATTGTGCATAGAGCAGGAATCTGTTTATGTTGAAAACCACAACAAGTATCTACTCAGCACATTGACCTACAACAAACTGGCCAGAATCTCACTTCCCATGGGATGTGACATGTGGGAAGGAAAAGGGGCTAGCTATGTGAGATAAATTTCAGGGAAGCAAGTACACAAGCACATACCTCCAAATATTGGATACAGAGGAGGCAGATGTGAACCCCAAACACACTGAAAAATGGGCTAGACACCTTAGCTCTGTGTTGGCCAGGACTAATTCCTTCATAAATATTTCATGCCATGCCTCTTTCATAAGCCTACAGTTAGAGGGGAAATTCAGTCAGAACGGAGTGAAATCACATATTCCCTCTAATGAGGATGGGACCTAAATTTAGAAAACACACAATCCTTTAAGGCGCTTGGTTTCATAGCAGAACATGAAGTCCCCTGATCTCAGTGAAGCAAAACAGATTGTGGGATCTGTAGACCTCTAGAAATTCCTGTCTCAGACCAGTATGACAAGAAGAAAGCTGATGGGGACACTGTACGTATCCAGATCATCTGACACGCAGTTAAATGGAGGGCAGAGACCGTTTGTTCCTCTCAAGCTGTATTCCACGTATCACATGGGAGACCCATGGCTCTGTTCACCATCAGGCATGCAGGTTTAGGCTGGGGCACGTGCTTGTTAGCATGACAATATAATCTTGTCATTAGGAGATCATGAGCAAACAGACCCACTGATGGCTTGTTTACAAGTGCAGAGGTGAAAACCAAAGCAGTAACTCTGCTGCTCACTTCTGTTTGCTTGGCTGCACTAGTGCTGATTATTCCTTCAGCAGGGCATAAATCCTTTTTCTCCTTTTTGTGTCTACACGTTCACAGAGGCAGAAAAGAAGTTAACGGTGTCACTTTTTTGCTATTAGTCTTTGCTGCTGGCATGGAAGTGCTTACAGTTGCACATTTTGACAACCATGCTCAGATCCTAAGCCCCTGACCAAAATGTTTGCCGGGTTTGTCTCTACTGTGGGAGCCCAGGATCATCTGTCAAGTTACAGCAATCTCCCCTCCGCCCACAAACCTGATCAAATGCCAAAGGATGTGACCACAGCAGTGACCCCACTCTTTTAAATATGAATAAGTGACTTCGATGACCAGGAGGTCACCACAGATTTTCAGCGTATACTCAATGTCAGCTAATTGCCTTTCAGTATGTTGAACGGTTTTGACAATCAGATGAACAGGCAGAAGTGTGCTCCTTGGGGAACCACATCAGTTTTCTATTCACCTGTCCTCTTCACAAGCTTGTGTGTTTGGGTGTACAATGGATATCCCCATTCCAGACCATGAGGTGACTGATAGCTATGTTTGGTCCAGACATTAAGGAAATTAATGTTTTTATAAGAACTATATGAATTGCTTTATTATTTGTAGATGTTTTTGTGGCATTGAGAGATACTGTAGCCATGACAGTTAATTATTAATTATAAATTAGTATATTAACTATGCCTAGTATAGACTACCATTATAAACCATAGACTAATTATTAAAAACTAACTTCAGATTAATTTACTAACTATACTAACAATTATCTATTATTTATCCATTTCTCTCTAATCTGATATACTGAATAGATAACCCCTCAACAATATTTGGATTTAAATTCTTAAAAACCTCTCACAAGCTGCAGCATTTAACATTGTCCCCTTGCAACCACCAGCAAAATTACAAAATAAGTGACAGAATAGCTTTAACCACAAAAAAATAAACCCCTTTATTTACTATAAATTAAAAAATCCCATGTCTGTGTGCATAGATACATGAAAGGCCTCAACAGCACTTGTGTAGAAACTGTCCCAAGCCAATTCAAGGCTTATATCTGATTAAGGTGTAATCTTTTTAAACTAGGTGTGGTCTGTAATGGACAGCATTGAGCACACTGACCGTGACTGATGATTCACACCTCTGATGACTTGGATGGGGGACCTTATTTTAAAAGCTCAGTATGTTAATTTCCACGTGGAAAGCACCAGCAATGTGTGTGGTTGAAAAGTTGTGAGAAGGAGGTATCTTAGGTGAAGAAGTTTGACCTCTTGAGGAAATGGCAGTGAGAGGGGTAAAACTGAGGGAATAAGAGGGAGTTAGGTTATTGATGAGAAAAGCACGGCTTACTATTCTGATGGATGCGGTCTTGCAGTTTCA
>NW_010231123.1:2360-5650 GCF_000690775.1 Eurypyga helias
CCCTATTTGCTTTGTGGCTTCTTCTCTCCTACTTCCATTTTTATCTCTTGATATTGATTTTTACTACGTGCTTCATCCAGCACTGTGCATGGTGTGGATCCAGCCCATGACAGAGACTCCAGGACACTGGCTTTATATGAATAATCCCTGACAGGAGCAGAAGACTAACACCTCTCCTAACAGAAATCCCTGACAAGTCCTGACAAATCGATGTCCAGGCCAGAGGACTCCTTGGCTCACCCAACAGACAACTCTGCAATGGTTTCTTTCCTGATTGCAGGAGATGCAGAGTAATTGGGCTTCTGGCCTTACTGGTCTCCAAACGCTGTCCCCACCATAAATACTAGGGTCAATGAGGAAGCCTATGAACTAGCACTTAAACAAAACACACACATACACACACACAAAAAGCAAAAAGAAAGCCAGGCAAATGAATGCAAATCATACAACAAACACAGATACAATTATTTCAATTATCCCATGACTATTCTAAATTTAAAAGTGGGTTTTCTGCATCTTTCCAAGCAGTTCCTTTGGTGCATTGTGGAGGCAATTCCTAAACAAACTTCTGAAAAGCAATACATTGCCACTTCCCACACAGCTCGCTAATGACTGAGGTGCTCTGAAGAAAAAAAAATTTTTTTTTCCTTTTTCTGGGTATACTGTTTGCCAAACCTGTATTCCCAAACAGGTAGTTAAGTGTACTTCAACTGGACAAAGAGCTCCAAGAAACACATACTCCGTTTCACTTCCTGACATGTCTGAATTGCTTTTAGGTCCGTATTTCTGTACAAACACACCTAGGGGCTAAATTAGAGGATACGAGCCACAGCAAATTACAGAGCACGTTTGGCCTCACAGGCCTGCTCCTCATAGTTAGGGGGAGGTTTGCTTTGAAACAGTTCCAAGTTTTTCCTTCTTGGTCTGCATTTTCTTTTTCAAACGTGTCTTTCCACTTTCTATTTATGCCTCCCTCTTCCCTTTCAGCACCTCAGCAGCCCCTCTTATGTTGCAAGGGTGAGCACAGAACAAATATCCTCCGTTTGAAAATGTGAAACAAAAGGTCATCCAGCCACTTTCCTGCTCTGGAAATCCATGGCTGCCAGACTTGGCTGGCACAGGCCACCATCAGACCCCTCTGTGCTTGTGGTGGGACCTGCAGTGAGGAGGGACAGGGAGAGACCTGCAGCTCCTTTGCTCTTGTCCAGACTCACGTTGCAGCCATATATTCAAGCACATCCCGGAGCAAGTGCATCAGTGCATCCCTCGGTGGTGGCACTGCCTCTGGTCAGCCACCTGCACTCAGCTAGGGTGGTTTGCAGAGCCAGTCATACACTTCATGCTCACAACAAACAGAGCTGATAGCTTTTCTGAAACCCTGGGTAAAAGCTCCACAGCAGAAATACAGAAAATGGCATTGGAAGTCCATATTTGAAAAGAAGCTACTGGACATTAAATGAAATTCCTGTTGCAGGGTACAGTAAAAATATCTTGTTTAAATGGTTGTTAACCAGATTGATTAACAGACATATAATTTCTGTTACATATAAAAAAAATGTAATGTGTAGTCTTTACACCTCACTCTTTTAAAGTATTTCTCCTGTGACCAAATGTAGAATAAAAACCTACAAATAAATATCTTTATGCATATTGTAACCATGGAACATTCTCTAGAAACAGCAGGAAAAAATATTCTTACTGTCATATTCAGTAGGCTTTCAGTCTGAGGTAAATTTTAAGTTACTTTTTTTCAGCAGGCCCTCAGCTATGCCAGAACACTAAATGCAGTTAGAGGTGTTCAAGGGAAATCTTCAGTACAGTCTGTTCCTTACACTACGAGTACCTGAGATCCAAACCAGACACAAGGTTATTTAGAACAGCACTAAGAAAGCTCTAAGTCCTATTTGGTTGTACCCAGAAATTTAAATATCAGGGCAGACAGGAAATCATTAAATTTTGGCAAAGTCCACTCCTATGACATTCTTTTCCACCAACAGGAGAGACTTTTCTCCCTGCCTTGTATCAAGGAGTTGCAAAGCAAGATTGAAGCAGAGAAGTCAAGCCCAAACTGGACATCAGAAAAAATGTGGCTGAGAGCTGCTGTCAGCCCAAACAGAAATACTCTTGCTTCCGTTTTAGAGCACTACTGCAAAGAACAACTGTGGGAGTCCAGTAACTATGTGCAAGTGCAACAAAGAAGAATCATTGACAGTCAACATAAAGCTATGGTCTTGAAAACCGTATGACAGAAATCTAGGAGGAAATTGAGAAATAAAACAGGCAGGTGTGGTCAATGAATGTCAGTGGGGGGGGGGAATGTGTTTTGTCAAAACTGAAAGTAACGGCACTTTTCCAAATAAATTATTTAAATCTATCCACCAGGACTTAAATGAGCAGTGGCCAAATGGAGAATACACTGTACAAAATGTGAATGCCACCTTGATCATTTCAAAGAATCAAGGTGTTAAACTAGCAAAGGGCTTCAAGAATGGTTCCTGACACAACAGATGTGCACTCATGCTTGTTAATAACAGGCTTTCCATGAGATGACTGCCAAATGGTAGCACTTCACATCTAGCTGCCAGCTCCACACGCACAAATCAGGCTGCTACATATCTAAGTGCTACCATCGACTGAGCTTCCAGCTCACATGGGTCAGCAGGCTGATGTGCAAGCGCTACCGTCTGCATCCACTAAAGTGTTGTAAGAGCAAACCAGCTGTGAAATTAATGATACAAATGATCTAGATGCAAGTAATTTATTAACCCTGTATATGCAACCAGATCTGACCCTCTTGAAAAGTAACCCCTTTCCTCACCAGCATGGCCTCTTTGATCCAGAGGTCTGCATCCAAGATACTGGAGCATCTGCAAGCATTTGGGATTAAAGACACAAAGGAAAGTACAGAAAATCCAGAGTGTTGATTGATGGTTAATACATGGGTACATTCTATGCATGAAAATAAAGGAAAAAAAAAACCCAACAAAAACCCCCCAAAACCTACAAAGTGGTGGGTATAGCCTTAGAATCACAGTGTAATTTAGATTGGAGAAAAACTTTAAGATCATTGAGCCCAGCCATTAACGGAACACTGCCCAGTCCTCCACTGAACCATGTCCCTGAGCACCACATCTACATGTCTCTTAAATACACCCAGGGATGATGGCTCCACCATTTCCCTGGGCAACCCGTTCCAATGCCTGACAACACCTTCAGTGATTTTACTAATACTCAATCTAAACATCCCCTGGTGCAACTTCATGCTATTTCCTCTTGTTCTATTGCTTGTT
>NW_010231124.1:0-2500 GCF_000690775.1 Eurypyga helias
GCAGGGAGGGGAGCCGGCGGAAGGGAATGCGTTTCTGGCTTTTTTTTTTTTTAATTGTCATTATTACTTCGGTTTTGAGTTCGACTAAGTGGGAAATGTCTCGCGTGTTTCTGTACGGCGAGCGGGATCTAACGGGGCTGCCGCGGCCGGGCCAGTAACGGGCAGGGGAGTGTGAGATTGACAGGATGGGGAGAGGCATTTTTTAAGCTCACGCTTTCTAACTCACATAATCCGCGCTATCTGGGAAATACTTGAATCTCTCTAGGTGTAGGCTGTCGTCCTGAAGCATTTACCTTCCAGACACTTTTCTAAATTTAATTTTTTTTTCTTAGCGTCTTTCTCTCCTCGCCGTAAAACGGCTCTTGGATTTATTTCTCACGCATCTCTATCGCGCCTTTGCCTCTGAATAAGCCACCACTGGGTAACTGAGACCTGCTATACCAAACCACTGCTACTGGAGGGACTTCCTTGAACTCGAAGAAAGGCACATCAAAAACCACCAGTGTTACTGCCATGTCAATTTTGATGCTAATAATGTGCAGATTATGACGAAAATTGCCAATCATGTTCTCTGATGGACCTCCTTTGAATGTGGAATTGGAAAAAAGTTCCCCGCACAGAGACCTGCTGTCAAGTACTAACAACCCGCTAAGGGAAGTCATTAGAAGAGACAGATAAGAGACTTGGTACATAAAACATTGTTCTTGGTGCATAGAATGTATGTTATTTAATGTTATCTCTGTTACCTGAAGTGATTTCGCACAAGAAAGCCACTTTCTTATCATCTCAATTGCCAATTTTCATTTTGGTAACTTGGACGCCCCGGGTAGACTTTTTCTCTGTTAAGTTGATATTCCACCAATGTGAAGAGCCTCATTAAATCAAACCCAGATATTTCCATAATGCTCCCTACAGAGCCACTTCACTCTTCACATAATGAGATTTTTCTGAAGAGTTGAAGCCCTCATCTAACTTGCTATTGCTTGTTTAGGCCTGTGTGAATGTGAATACACACACACACACACACCACACACACGTACACCATCACAAAAAAAAAAAAGAAAAAAGGAAAAAAAATCTCTATTCTATATTTCGAATAAGTGTCCTGAAATACTTCTATTTTTAAGACACTGGATTTTTTTCATATTATAATAGTGAACTTTCAGGAAATTATTTTAAAGGCTATGCTGTTTTGTTCAGTGGACATAAATCGTAGGGTTGTTTTTTGTCCAACGGGACAGATTTCTTGGGCGGGGGTAGGCGAGGGCAAAGGAGAAATATCCCCAGGCGTGTGGAGCGGATTCCTGACGAGACGTGTACGTTTTCTGGGTAGAGAACTTTAAAGCACGGTAGAAGACACCTAACCCACAGTTTTCTCATTTTGTAAAGAACGAACAGGAGGACTACTTATGTAAAAAAAAATCGATTATACCAGCTGTTGTTCACTGAGTTTACATTGAAATTTTTTAATTAATATATAATTTAAGGCTAAAGAAAATAGACCAAAACGTAGCACTCTTTTTACCAGCTTAACCTTTTCGATCGTTGGAATCGTTTGTTATGATCACACACGTATGGGATGTATATACGACGATTTTGGCAATAATGTTTACATTTTTCCAAAATATAGATATATGTCTATTAAATGATCGATGAGGATGCTGGTTGGTAAAATTAACATAAATTCGTTTTATGTTAGGTCCGTTGGACCTGGTTATTATATGAAACTGTAAATAAAGTCTTTGTGCTTTAAATATCGCTGGCTGTAAGAACTCACTGTAAAATATTTTACAAATGTGCAATAATTATAAAGCTTTGTATATTACGTTATTTATTGTGTTTGGTCATGTAAAATAAATGTTATTTAAATCAAAGTGAGATTATTTGTTTAAGAGGCTGCAAAGCATTGCGTACTGATGTTTGTTTTTAAATATGGCATCCGGGGTTATGAGAACTTCTTAAAACAACATATTAAAATGCCTTTTAATACACATATCAGATGGATTAATTCATACTAATCAGAATTTTTACTGCGAATGCTATGCATTACTCATGTTTATAGCAGATGTATACTAAGTCCAAACATTGGTTTAACATTAATTGGCTGGCTAAACAGATGTGTGTTTACAAACATTACAGAGAGATTCTGTAAGAAAAACAACGGAGAGAAATTATTTTGTCCGCTTTTGACGCTTTTGTCCGTGCCCGGCTCAGAAAAATATTAATCGTCTTTCAGCCTGGAAAAGGTGCGCCTTTAATCTCGTTTCGAGAAGGCACCCAGCAAAATCTCGGTTTTTTTCCAGCGCGCAGCGCTCCCTCCATCTGTCAGGCGAACCCGCGGCCGCGCCTGGGAGCAGAAGCCGCAGGCGCGGCAGGGACCGTCGCAGCTTCTGCCCTCCTCTCCTCCCGACGTCCCCGCTCAGCCCGACTGTTCGCATATTTACAGATCGGCCGTAAAATCGATATTTCGATGGAAAAATGCAAGAGTCAATGGTGTGTG
>NW_010231125.1:0-6671 GCF_000690775.1 Eurypyga helias
TGTGAACTATTACAGGAGCTTGACCTCTACAGATAAAAGGGCCCTGACAGTATCTACCTGAGGTGTTGAGACCTGGCTGGTGTCATTGCAAGGCTGGCTTCCACAACTGAGGAGTTGTGGTGATTGGGGGACACTGCAGAAGATTGGAAGAAAGCTAATGTCACCCCCAGCTACAAGAAAGTCTAAAGGGAGAATTCAGGAAATCATAGGCACTTCAGTCTTACTTCCGTCCCTAGGAAAGTTATGGAATGAATTCTCCTAGGGGCTGTCACAGGTCAAATGAAACATATGACTGGGAAAAGCCAACATGCATTCACCAAGGGCAAATTGTTCTTTACAAAACTGATGGCCTTCTACAACAAAATAACCTGCTCTGTTGGTGTGGGGCAGGCAGTGGACATTGTCTACCTGGATTTATCCAATGCTTTCAATATGGTTTCCCACAGGCTTCTCCTAGAGAAACTATTACGGGCTAGACAAGTGGTCCTTGTGGTGGGTGGGGATCTGGCTTACAAGCTGCAACCAGGGGATGGTGGTAAACAGCTCCTTTTCAAACTGGGAACCTGTCACCAGTGTCGTCCCCCACGTGTCGGTATTGGGCTCAATGCTGTTTAGTATCTTTGTAAGTGATCTGGGTGATGGGACCAAGTGTACCCTGATGAGGTTTCTGATGATACCAACCTGAGTGAGGAAGTGGACACTTTGGAAGGGAGAGCCACCCTGCAGGAAGACATGGATAGGCTGGAAGAGTGGGCTAACAAGAACCTTATGAAGTTCAGCAAGGACAAGTGTAAGGTCCTGTACCTGGGAAAGGATAATCCAGGAGTGCAGCGCAGGCTGGGATCTACCTGGCTGGGGAGAGCTCTGTGGAAAGGGACCTTAGGTCCTGGTGGACAACTAGCTTTATACAAGTGAACAGTGTGCTGCTGCAGCAAAGAAAACCAACACCATGCTGGGTTGCATCAGCAAGGGCATCATCATCAGAGATAAAAAAGTCATTATCCCACTCTACTCAGAGCTTGTCAGGCCACACCTGGAATTTGTGTTCAGTTTTGGTCCCTGCTATACAAAATGATGTGGTCAGGCTGGAGAGGTTCCAGAGAAGGGCCACAAAGATGATCCAAGGACTAAGAAGCATGACATATGAGGAAAGACTGAGACAACTGTGTTTGTTCAGCCTTGAGAAAAGAAGGCTTAGGGGAGACCTTATCATCATGTTCTGGTATTTAAAGGGTGGCTACAAAGAAAATGGAGACTCCCTTTGTACAAGAAATCACATGGAAAAGACAAGATGTAATGGGTGCAAGGCTCTCCTGGGGAGATTCTGATTGAACACAAGAGGAAAATTTTTCACAAAAAAATACTGTAAAAATATGGCAATAAGCAGGGTGTGAGTTTGATGTCTGTTTAAGCAGTGGCATATTTTAAAACCCATAGATAAGACAGAGTGTTTTATTAATGCAGTACAAGAAATCACATGGAAAAGACAAGATGTAATGGGTGCAAGGCTCTCCTGGGGAGATTCTGATTGAACACAAGAGGAAAATTTTTCACAAAAAAATACTGTAAAAATATGGCAATAAGCAGGGTGTGAGTTTGATGTCTGTTTAAGCAGTGGCATATTTTAAAACCCATAGATAAGACAGAGTGTTTTATTAATGCACACCCTGAAACTGTGCATTGCTGTTGGAAGACAAACACAACATTTTGCTTTTCTTTTTATAAAAAAATTAAAACCAGACTTTTGACAGTTTATAAACACAACTTCTAAGGTTGAATGTTAATGATGAATATGTTAGTAAATAGGAAAAAGAAAAATGTTACTTGGATGAAAGAAAAAGCAAAGCTCAAACAACTGGACAAAACCATTTGTTGAATACCAGCCATAAAGGTCCAAAAAGTGAGAGCACTGTATAGCAATCTAACGTGCTGCTTTGGAATAATCTCAAATGACTCATAACACTGTGACTCTGTATTTCTTACAGGAGGAACAGTACTACATATATCCTCATTTTGGCATTTCTTCCCAAAAGGAACACAGTAATGCTTGTATTTGGTTTTCCCATTGACATAGTATATGCCCATGGAATAATTCATCCTACAGCTACTGGACTAAAGTGAGCACAAAACACTCAGCGCGGGACTGTCTTTATATGTTTTATTCAGGATTTTTTCTTATCTTTTCTGGTTCTCTGACCTTTTTGAATCATTTTTCATCCTACATGATTTTGCTAGCCTTTGAAGATGTGAATTGTGGCACAGTGAGAGTCTTCACCTCCCTTTGTAAGTGAAAAGCAAAACTGTGATTTCAGTGTATGAAAAAGCTTGCAACTGAAAGCTGAATTTCCCCTACAATGCAAAGAAATATTGTGTGGGAAGACAAATCCCAACCCCTCAGCAATATTTTCTTTGGGTATTCCAGGGCTGGAAGAGGGAGAAGGTCAGTGCCCTGTTTCACTGCTTAAACGTCCTCAGGCTGCAGCGTCCCCAGAATACAGAAACAAGGCAACCCATTTTCTGCTGCAGCTTGCTGCCAGCAGAGCTCAGCTGGGTTTCCACCTCCACCTTCTCAGGAGGATTTTCTTGTCCCTTACTACTTTAGAGGCATTCATTACATGTAGGTTGATTTCACTGCTGGGAGAGATGCCATGGGAAAAAATTCATGTGAGCTAAGGCACATCAAAACTTCAACATATGTTCTTCTGGTAGCTAGGCTCCCTTTGGGTTCACACAACAGTACATGGCTCTTTAACAGTTCTTTAATTGAGCAGAAAATAGCACAGTCAAATCTAATAGCTGGAGGCAGAAGGCGAAGAAAATCACAGTGGAAATAAAGCTAACATTTGTAAATGAATACATAACTAAATATGAAACAATTCACTGAGGTATGTGATGGACTCTGTGTGCCAGTCTCTTTACATCAAGACTAGGCCATTTATCTTACAGGTCTTTTACAATCTAGGAAATTCTCTGATTCTATGATTCTATTTTCCAGGCTACGTGATGCTTAGGTTTGACTCCGTGCTTGTGATAGCTTTTTGCTTTAAAATCTGTAAATCTACAGATTTGTTTTAAGATCTGTAAATCTTGTAATGATTAAAACTATATGTTAGCAAAATAAGCTACTACTTAATTCTTATTATTAAGTTTTGAAAGCATTCTAATTTGTTAGACTTTTCTTGTATGGTGAAAGGCATTTCAGTTTGATTATAAGTTTACACTAAGAAAAATTATTAAACAGATATTTGAGAATTGATTTATGGATTTTCTTGCCATGAAAATACATCAGAGGGCACTTAATCCTTTATATTAAAATATGTGTAACATTTAAGCATCACTATCTTTGATTTTTTTGTTTATTACCAAAACTAATGTATCTATTTAATTTTGTTTGCAGTGTTTGCAACTAAGTTCTGTGAATTGTCACACTCCGGTGTTGTGAGCACCTTCCACTCAAGGAGGTAACAAAGCCACTTCTCCTCTAACTGTAGGAGTGTCCAGGAGGCCTGAACTGATGAACTGGGGGGGGGGGGGCGGATCAAGGGTACAACAACTTCCCTAGCAGATCATCCTTCATCTTCTGACTTCTCTGTTCTCCTCAAAATGCATCACAAAAAATAAGTAAATCCCCTTTTCTTTCATGATGACTGTTTCTTATTAGAGGACCAAATGATGATGTCTTGGTCTATCCAATTACGCTAAGGGTAGATAGCTGCAAGGCTTGGCATTATTTGTCAGCGATGACATTTCTACGGCCAGCTGGCTTTACTTATCATTTTATCACTTTAACTTGGGTGTTCTCATCTCAGTTTGGGTGTAAGTAAATCAGCTTAAGTAAGAGTATTCATTTTCTGTCTTTTGAATATTGTTCTGTTGTTTGTACTGTGCTTGCTTTGTCCCTGTAACATCTGGGAGTAGAAGGATCATGCAGCACAGACTGGTTATGGTAACTTCACTGTCTGCACAAACTCTTCCCTAAGACAAATGGCAAAATAGCTGATTGGAATAACTGAGAGGTGGTGCTGAAGTTTCAGTGACAGCATTTTCTGCAGTGAAGAAGCCTGTGAGTCCATCACACATCCAAACCCCTTTTTTACATTATCAGGTGAATGTTTTGAAGCATTTATGGTGCACAAGTGTTTCTGCAGTACAGAAACAAGAGTGGCGAGAACAAAAATGCTAATACAAAATTGCTATGCTGCAAATATTTAATTCCTTTCTCTTCTCTCAGACTCAAAACACACAATACATGACAATAAAAAACCCCACAACTATGCAATGTCTGCTGATTAGTTACAATTTGGTGGAAAATTGGTGTGTAAGTGGTGGAACAATAGCACTAGATGCTGAATTGCAGGGCTGTTACACAAAATTCAAGTCAACCTGAGTTACAGGCATTAAGGAATATACAAAGCAACAGAGCAGAGTGTCTCGGGCACTTATGTAGTGCATATTACCATAGTTTCATGATAACACGTATTTTTTAAGTATATGATAAAGATGCTATTTTGAGGTTGTGGTTTGTTATGAAGAGACCCTGCACCGAGAAAGAAGTGAGAGGTTATGTCTGCCCTGCCCTTAGAAGCTCAATGCATTCCCAGATCCAGGTTCATATTCCTCCTACAAGATATGTGCTATACAAAGCTGCAATAATACTGCTGCTAAAGTTGGTGGGGCGATAGACAGCTGTGGCCAGACCAGGCCAGACAGCATGTTTAGTCCATTGACACCACAGAAATTAAGCACACGACAGCCTGAATATCTCAGGTTCTGTTCAGCTGCTCCTCTCACAGCTCAGCCCAGAGCTGGCTCACACTAGTGCCTGATCTCGGTTCATACCTCCATGGTGACACAGTGGGAGAGAAGCATGGACCTAATGAAAACCCAGGAGGGCTACTTCATTATTCATTCTAGTTTTACAGATATTGAGCTTTAATTATGAGATTAAGTTTGTTCAGTTCTTTTTTTCTCTCTTTTCAGAGAGCACAGGGAAGAATCCTCTCTCCCAGGGAAGCTTGTGAAATGAGACATATTGTCCTGGCAATGCCAGATGGAAATGTAATTGGTTTCACTGTGCTTAGTGTCCTTTGGTGACAATGGTGCTCCTGTGTTTGCACTATGTTTCAGTTGTTTACGATCTTTTGTCCAGAGTTTAGATTGGCATGGATAATGTGGCTCCATACATCCCTGCTGATCACATCCTCTAGCATTTTCTTTACCGGTGGTCTATACTTCTAAGAACCAACAGAAACCAACAAGGCAAGTGAGATCAAGAATCACCAATTTAAGTTTCTCCAACCTGGGCGTTTCAGGAACAGAAGTTTTTTGCCTGCACCCTGTCCTAGATGTTGCTAACTAATATTGCTAAGTCCAGGCATGCATCTTTCTCACTAACTCATTTTGTAGAAGGAGCAGGTGGTTCAGAACCATTTACAAGGTGCCACTGTCTAGGTGCAGGAGGCAGAGTACTCTCCTACTGTATGAATGAGATGGCCCATACCTGCTTTCCTTTGCTGATAATAAGGTGTGTTTTCACTGTTCTTGGTTCTCTTTCAGCTGCATTGCCCTCCATAGGTTGTCCCTAGTTACGAGTACTTCACCTACTCTGCCTTCCCAGAGGTCTCATACCACTCCAGAGCATCTCTGATACTGAGTCAAGCATATGATTTGGATTTTATAGTATGACCACCTCTATGTGTGATGCTATTTTGCATATTCCTCTTGTTTTGGTCAAACCTTAACCTTGAGAGAGTTTTCTCCTCATCTAGACAAACTGTCAACGTGACGGATGTGAGCACTTGTAACTCTTTATCCTGTACAGTTTATTTCTGGCATCCTTCTTGCTCCTGACTTCAAGTGGGCACATAACTGAGACTGTTTTGTCTTCATTCTTGTACAGATATCATACTGCAGTCTCAAAGATGCTCTGTGTAAGAAATCAGCTTTTCCCAGCATATGTCTGAATTACAACATCACTGTGAAGAACAAGAGGTGAAGGTGTTTTTGAGCCAGGAGCTGTGGCTTTCTGAAGTTCTCTAATTAACAACAGTCAGTTCCATTTCTTCAGCTTATGGGTCAAGTCGTATTCATACAGTCATCATTGGCATCCAATAAGGAGAATATTTTCTTTTGGAGAGTCAGCGAATTGTTCTCTAATTGCAAACAGTTGGTAATGGGCTCTTTTTTATATTACAAAATGTACAGCTTTCTTGGCTTCTTGATGTTTAGCAAGTTGTTTATCAAACATCTGACAATTACAGCCACAGTAAAAATTCCTTCTTCCTCGGTTAGCTTTACCTACTTCCAGTAATTCTTACCTTACTGAAGCAATTTATAATTCTGTACATCTCAGTCTCAGCACAGCATTTATATCTAATGTCCAAAGCTGCCATTGCACATCACTTGGAGGTGGTTGGTATCCCATCAGCATTATTCAGGTTAACAGGTGGGCACACCCTGACCAGCTGTCTATAGCCAGCTTTCTCCCACCCCTTACAAATGGGAATCTATTAAGTTGCATTTCTGGACTGGCATAATAATGTCTCAAAAAAGGAAGAAGAGTTTTCTTCACCATAGTGATACAAAAAACCCCAACAAAACCAAAATTCCCATTTAAGCACTATAGGATCTTTGTATAAATGAAGTCTTGGTTTTGAAGGTCTTCCCCCCCC
>NW_010231125.1:6697-13273 GCF_000690775.1 Eurypyga helias
TCTTTTTCTCTTTGATATACTGGGGGAAAAAATTAAACCCAGAACACTAGAGATTAAGACTTACATATTAAATTTCCCTTATACTAATATATATCAGATAAGATGTGAATCATATGTCTGATTAGCAAAAAAACCCCATTGGGTAACATGAATCTGGAGCTATTTTAGAACAGCTGTCATCAGATCATTTTGAATACAAGTTGCGAACTTATATTGTTAACCAGTTTCTGTGTGAAATGATTAATACTTGGATATATACACTCAGAAAGTAGAACCATGTTTAACAAAATGAGGATGGCTGGAAGGAAATCGATCTTAAATATATGAGAAAAGCAGGAATCATGCAAACATTAATTATTTCCTTTGGGAGAATAAGAGTTTTTTATAATGCATAATGTTGAAAAGGAATATATTCATGGTGGAATATTTATGCTAAATGTTGATGTTCCCCCCGATGAAAGGCACACTTAGTGCACTGTGACATTAAATGGTGTAAGAAACAGCAAGAGAGACTACCTTAGTAAGGTTATAGAATAGCCGTACTTCAAGGATGTGAATGCAGAAAAAAGCAGAGGCTGTTAAGCTTGATTTTGCTACACAACCTCTATGAACAATATCAACCATAGGCAGATGCATTTCAGAAGCACTTGCCTATAGAAATCTGATTGGAGCTATTCATTAGAGTAAGAGACAAATACAGTAGCAGAAAGATATCTCATCTAAATGGGCAAAATTGTTAAAAAACTTGACTCAGGTAAAGTAAATTATTAGATTGGCAAATTTCATATCCAAAAAGTGAATTCAAGGGAAAGAAAACTGAAGGGAGGCACAGCCTGTGTTTATTGCTGCAGTTCCAGCAGCACAGCTGTAGTTCTGGTTGAGTTGGCTCCTCCATTTACAGCCCAAATATCTCAAGGTTTATTATCCAGGATGATTCATAGTACAGCAGGTTGAAAGTGAATATATGGATGTTAGTGAAACAGTCGTGTAAAGTTAATCCTTTCTAAAATTACAAAACAGCGATATACAGAAGGTGGAATGTGGTTTTAGATAATGAGGAAGATCTACTTTATATTATCTTCAAATAAAAGCATGTTGTTTCAGATTACATAATTTCTTTTTAATAAGAAAGGAACCTTTTACTGTTTTGAAATGAAGAATGAAACATTATTATTGGTTATGCCTAGGCATAGTTTTCCTGAAATTTTTTTGTCATAATCACAGTAATTCACTGTGATTTTAAGTAAAGAACAATAAACTTGTGGAATCAGGATGTGGGGATTCTGACATACACAAAGAGATCCTGAAATAAATCCTCATTTGTGATACAGATCAATATTCTACCAAAAAAAAAAAAAAAAAGGACTTGTTCCAATATGTTAAATATGTATTTTGAGTATGTTTCTCTAAAGAGATGAAGACAAGCAGTATGTATTTGGCACAAGCCAGTAGGGAATCTTTCCTAAGTAAAAACTGAAGTCATTGCAGCTAGCTAATATTAGAACAGCAGAGCACTGAAGGATTCAGTCAAAATTTTCATTTCTGCCTTCGTGGGTACCTTAATCAGTAGTTATGCACCTTAGTTTGCTTGTACAGGGAGAAACTCTCCTGCCTCACCCAGTAGCCTTGTGCTTATAACCCAGAAGGGCATGTGAAGGTGGAGAGCCAAAGGTTGGTGCCCTGAGAACTGTGTTTGAGACCAAAAACCAGATTGTGAGTCTAGGTGAAGGGAGAGATGAGCACAAACCCTGCTGTGCTGTGCAATGTGGTCCTTGGCCCCTGCCTTCCCTGCACTGCCAGCCCTGTAGTAGGGCATCCACATGCACAAGGTGCTTGCTCTGAGTCCTCTCAGCAATGGATCTTGTAGCCTTAAAGCAAGCACTCCATCTCCTTCCCAAACTCTGCAGTGGGTTTCTCATTTCACATATTAGGAGAAGCACTAAAAAAAAAAAAAAAAATTCTTTTTTACAGTGGCTAGTGGTGCATCTGCTGATATTGGCTTGGTGCTGAAAAAGCTGCTAAGGGAGACGAAGAAGCACTCTGCCTACTCCTTATTAATACTTGCAATTGCTGCATATGGCATAAAGTTGCTGAGCCAGAGAGCTTAGGGAAAATGCAGTGTGCTAACAGCAAGCTCCAGAACAGAAAGCCTGCAGCAGAAAGTTCTTCAGCAGAGTTTGAGTACATGCACTGTAAAAGGAAACATTTTAGGATATATTATCTTAGAACTTATAAATGCTGAGTAGATGGAGTTTGCAGGAGTCAATGTGATTCATGCTGGAGGTGAAGAGTCTTTCTCTAAATGAAGAGCAAATAAAACTTTTTCTCTTAACACACTTCTCAGCAATGGTGCCAAAACACTTAAACCTCACTTCCATGGCTCTTACGTGGCACTTGTGTCTGCTTCATCCAAGGAATAAACTTCTGTCCTTCCTATTACCCCCCTGAAAGAGCCCTGTACCTCTGTATCCTCAGGGGTAAGAGGTTATGAATTCCTAAAATCCCTCCTCAGTCCTTTTAGAAGACCCAGTGATATTTCTTTTACCCTGAGAATACTTTTGAACCATCCCAGGGAACTGGCTTGTCCCTCTCTCCTTCCCTGCCCTGCTCATCCCTCCTAGTGTGGGTATACCTCCCTGATCCTCCCTTATCCCTCAGCATCCTCTGGCTGCCAGGGGTCACACCCTTCAGGACTGTGCACAGAGGGAGTGTTGGTCCACATGGTTAAGAAGCCCGAAGGTCATGGAGCCTGGATATCCCTTCCTGTTCCTGTGGGAAAGAAGACTCATAGGAAGGGAGGGCCTGAAATGCCTCTTCCCAAAACCACCAGGGCTGGATCCTGCCCTTCCTGTCTTCAGACCAGCTGAGGCCAGGGCAGCCATCCTGCCTCTGGAAAAGCCCTAATAGCAATAATGTCAACCCCGAGGAGTTGTATCTCACTCCTCTTATCACAGAAAGCCTGTAAAATCTTCTCAACATCCTTGCAGGAGCCTGACAGCCATTTTTTATTCAGATGTGGGAAGGCAATGGTACACAGTAGTATTGTGGCAGCAGATATATGTTTCAAAAGCCCTGCTGCAGTCTGCTGACAGGTAAAAACTATTCTCTCACCTGTCACAGACCTCAGAGCCCCCTTTGTCACCCCTTGAAGGAACCACTTCTCCAACACCAGGTCACCTGCCTCTGGCAGGGCCAGGAGGAAGCTGCCAGGACACATTGTCCTGATCTGGTCTTCTTGTTTTGTGAATATCAGAATTTCTCCTGAATTTGTTCATTTTACAAAATGGTTTAAAATTGTTAGTCTAGGTCACAAGTTCTGCTCAGATAAGCCTTTTTTTCCTTTCCCTTGTCTCTTGTCCTGTATGTGCATACACATGACGGCCCGCTTGTGCTTTCCAGTCCTCACAGCCCGCATGGTCTAACCTATCCAGGAGATTTGGCTGTGGAGGTGAGGGGGGATTGCAATCATACATACCAGGCATATGTATTAGACAACACACACTGAAAAACTAGACACCAGCAAGTGACTGATTTTGTTCTCAGCTGACTGTCTGTATGCAACATTCACACCATAGCACCACAATGTACAAGCTCTTCCTCTCCTATAACCACATATTCTGCAACTTGGAGGAGATTTTTGTCATTTAATAGAAAAAAAAATATCTCTGCCGCTCTACTGGAAGCCATGCTGCTGCTGGTGTACAAACTGCCTGCAGCCTTGTTGCCAGCCTCAGGGCCTAAGCCCTTCTCAGGGGTGCCACCGAGGTCTCCTCAGCCTTCACAGAAACATGGGAACCCTCCTAGAACCTGTCTTATGAACCACATGGTGCTGTGCTGTGCCCAGGTCCCTGCCTTCAGACAGCTGTACCTCTAGAGCCTGACAGGTGGAGGAAGTGCCCAGAGATCTTTCTAAAGGGTTTTGTTTTGAATAGGTACAAAATACATGTTCTTGACATCCTAGGTTTACGGTGCTAGGTCAGTCCCAAGGTGTGTGATTTAGGACAGGAAATGTTTGATCTGAATTAAAATCTGAGGTGAATAAACATACATTTAGATCCACAAGCAGGTTTTGAGATGGACCTCAAAGAGGACTGCCATTCTACCACAGAGGACAGGAGAGCTTGAGCTTCAACTTCAGGAAAATAAACCTTTCTTTCTACATAGCTTTGTACAGATTATATGGTGGGAAAAAATATTCAGAGCATGTCTATGTATTGACAAGCATCTGTGGTCTGGGAGGTCTTGGGCATGAGCTCATCAATCAGAAGTCTTTCTCACAGGTTTGGTAGAGACTGGTTGTGGTATACAGGTCAGATGCGCAGACAGTTCACTTCCTCCTTTTCCAGTGCAGGTGGGGAAAGGTTCTAAAAAGGAGAAGCAGTTCAGAATGGTGCATGGTCCCCAAGTTTAAAAGAACTTCTGTATCATTTGTTAATGCATCTTTTTAATGTTAACACATCTGTGACTGAAATTATTTATATTTACCAGAGTTTTCTAGACAACGGAAACAGTATGTACATCTCTCTGATAAAGGTATCTATCTGCTACTTGACTGAAGAGGAAAGCTTCACAATAGTGGACATCATTGTTATTGAAGTGCTTTTTCATGGTAAGAAGAAGTTTCTCTCATAAAGAAATGTGGGAGGCAAAGCTCAAGGAAAAGCAGAAAATTGTGACAAAGGGCACAGAGTTTCCGTCTTTTTTTAAAAGAGCAAGTGCAAGTAGAAAAATGGAGTGAGGAATGGGAAAATTAAGACTTTAAAAGCAGAAACCAAATACAAATGCTTACAAAAGTCTGATACCTGTTTGCTAAGGTGACAGTCACAAACGGATAAAGTCCCAGCTCTGTCTGGTGCACGTGGAATGCACATCTATATCTGTCTATATGGATACCATATAACAGCACAGAGTGTATTAGAGGATCACTGGCTAGCTTCTGAGACTGTCTCCACTTTTAGAGACATTCCCTAGGTATTCCCTGTGTATGTACTGACAACGGCTCAAAAAGCAACTTATTCAGCATGAGCCCTTAAGAATATATCCGTATCAGGCACTACAGAGCTGCTCCTGTTGCCTGTGGTCTGTGCTTAACTGAAGACCAGTGGGCCAAACTGAGCATCCTACCCTAGTGTACTCTGCAGTTGGGTGACAGGAGGAGGGAGGAAGACCGGGAGGAAGACCATAAGGAAGGCTGCGACATGGCATCTGTGTGCTCCCAGCTGCTGCCGTTTGTCACTGCCTTCAGAGCTGCCAGGAGTGCTCTGCAGCAGCCACAATTTAATGCCTGGCGGGTCAGTAGGAGGTAGAAAGAGGGGAGGTAGGAAGGAGGATTTGACCCTTTCACTCCCTCTGTCCTGGTGGTGTCTGCACAGGGTATCAGAGGCTGCATGCAGAAATGAGCATGTGCTCTTAGCTGTGCTGGTTAGTTCTGTGCTAGTGAGTGTTAGTTTTGTTCAGCTGCCCCTGTGACAACCTCAGAGCAGCCTGTGACTTTCTCAGCACTGGATAACTGTCAGCCTTTCTGTGCCAAAGCCAGGCTTTACACATCTAGCGTGGTTATCAAGCTCCCTCTTGCAACTGGTGGCCAACCCACAGCACAGGCAGGCTGAACTGACGCTTGGGCCTGAAAAGCATTTTGGAAGTGATTTAAAAAAAACACCTTAACTGTAGCCCAGTGATCCTTGACTTGAAGCGAATTGGAGCTATGCTGCTGGCACTGCTGTGATAGAGCACGTGTTTAGTGCAGCTCTGTAAAATGTCGGTCTGGAGCAGCTATTGGCTGAGACTGTACTTGTCTATCAGGGTTGATTAAGATTGATGACAACAATGGTTAGGATGGCAGGCTCTAACTTGTTTTTCAAGCAGATGTAAAAATACTACTGGGAATGTTAATAACTTCAACTGAAGAGAGTATGACTGTGATGAATTAGAGCTTAATTCAATATTGAAATCTGACAGTAAGTAGTATTTCTAACAGAAATGTAGAAATGTTTCTTTGGTTTATACAGTGATCTCACTTTTTAATCAAAATTTCGGACAGTAATAAAAATTCAAAAAGAAGTCCCTAATGCTTTTTTTGGTTGAAAAAAGGCAAGGCAGGTTTTCTTTCCAGCATTGGAATAAGAAAGAAAGACAAGCAGTAAATTGAAAATACAAAGAATGTGTGGCATATTGTTGCTTACAGGTGAATGAAATAGAGAGTATGGCTGTTTCACTAACACTTTTGATAGGAGAAACGCAGACTGAGTTCTATGAGAACTACTTATATCTGCTTGCTGAGCATACTGTTGATAATGTGATTGTTCATTGAAACAAATGATAAAGCTGTCCTTTTTATGCAGAATTGTAGTGCTGATTTTAATATTTTCATGATCTTCCAGGGTTTTGCCTGCACAACCAGTATGTCTCTGAAGGGTTGCATAATTCAAATATGCAGAGAAACCTTTTGTTCCAAGTAGCACCAAATTCTTCAGGTTTTTTTAAGTGAGTTAGAGAAGTTGGATTACCATAAAAGTAATGTTACTGAGGATAGGATTAGGTATAACCTGGCATATAGTTTATCATAGAATCATAGAA
>NW_010231126.1:0-6613 GCF_000690775.1 Eurypyga helias
TCCCTCCCTTCCTCCCTTCCTTTTTCTTTCCCAATTTTTTCTTTGCTCAAATTCTGGGCCACTTCTTGTCAATAATAGCAGAAACCAGTGCTGTACATTCAAGACAGCTGGAGCACCTACCCTTTTGCCTTCTGGCTGAGGAATTAAACAGAAAGGAGCAAATCCCCCCGGGCATCTCAGTAGGTGTGTTCTTATTTCCAGGTGCCCAGGACTTCTCACGAAAGCACAAGAAGAAATGCATTTCCTGAACTGGCTTATGTGATCTCAATTCTACTTATGCACCTGAGACCACACCTTTACGTTGAGCATGCCCCAGACCACTCCTCAGCACTGAGGCCAGCCGTCACCAAATGGTCCATATGCAGACGACTTGTCTGTTACCCTCTAGGACTTGGTGGCTGCACCCAAACCATGTCTTCGGAAGAGTCCCTTGCTTGTACTCTCAAACCATTCCCAGGAGTTCCTTGAGCAAGCAATAGTTGGCCCAAACTAAGAGCTGGCTGTGGACCATGCTAACCATTTATTAACCCACCTGACTGAGCTGCAGTGCCCAGGAATACTCCCTGTCACTTGTTAATTTGTTGGGACAGATGTAGGAATCCAGCCTGACCTTCGCTTCAGTGGCTCATTAAGTGGGCATTCTGACAGCAGCAAGGAAGATTTCTGCCTTCTAAGCAGGTTCTGGATGGCTCCAGAAAATTTCCATGAGAGTGAAGAGATGCCACTCTACTGAGCTTGACTTTGTGAGACAAGCATTGCTCTTGGTTTTTGACACTGCAGGGTGCCAGAGCAGTGAGCAGTTGTGAGCCAGTCTGAGAGCCTCCACACCAAAACTCATTTGAATCTGAAGAGCACTGCTGTAGGGATGTGAGTATGTGCTGATTTGGGAGAAAGCAGAGCCTCATGACTTCGGTAAAACCACGTACAGAGAGCGTGATGTTCACAAAGGAAAAATATACCGAGCGAGATTAAACGTCAGGGCTCTTTCTTGAAACATTTAAAGTCAGATAAAACCACGCTGCTGATTCCTCCAGCATGAATCATCGGGTTGTGCTGACGTGCTCGGAACAGTTTACACCACTCCTTGCTTTTCGCTGGGCTGGGAGGAAGGGACCCGTGGGCTGAGCAGGCTGGGTGGCTGGGGAAGGGAGTGGCAAGGTGCCACACCGTGACGGACGTGGCTGGAAAGGAGCATCGGCTGCTGGGGTGTCATTCTGTTTCTGCGGGCTCTACAAGCTGCCGAGGTGCATTTACTGAGGTCCCTCTCAGCAGGGTCTCCTTTTGCTCTGGACCTCAGAGCAGATCACAGGCTGGTCTGGGCTTCGCACCAAGCACAGGAACCTCAAGGGTCACAGCCAGCTGCCAGGTTGGGGTGAGGGGCTCTGCTGCCTGCACTGACTGAGCTTCGGCTCCCTCTCAGTGGGGAGACAGCAGGTACCCCTGAGGAAAGAGGAGCCGGGCATCCTCCTGCCATCAGAGGCACTTGGCACTGCAGTCCCAGCTCTTGCCCTTCCTGCATCAGAAATGGCCTCACTCCTTCTATCTGGGACAAGAAAATTCCTTCTTGCCTTTTCTTTTTCATTCAATACTTGAATTTTGCTGTCTCATGTGTAAGGACCAGCACCAGGAGACTTGTGTGATGGCAGCTCCCAGCTCATGGGATTATAGGATCATTTTCCTAGGCCAAGAGGGGAAGAAGGTGAGCTTTCAGGTGCCCACAGTAGGATGCCTGGGGTGGGATGTGCATGGGAGGAGCCTGGATCCCCCCAGCCCCTGGACCACCATGGACTTTGCTGGGGCTGCTGACCCCTAACTGTGTCAGCCCCAGCTGCCCCTGCTTGGGCAGCTGCTTTTGTTGGACCGGTGTGGAGGCTGTTTTCCTGCCCCAGTCCAGGAGTGTGAGCCCACAGGCAAAGAGATAACGTAGGGCATGTTTTACCGTCAGGAGCCAAACCCCTGAGGATGGAAAACACCTTTGGAGCCAGGATGGGAGCTTGGCCAGGGAATGACTGAGAATGAAAGAGAGGTCCAAAGCACTATTGTGGCTTTGGAAGAGCAGGGTGTTGTTACTGGGTACAGAAAAAAAAAGGATCATGTTTCTAGATTGAAGTCCTGGAGGAAGAAATATGCTTTTGATAAGAGAAAGTCACTTTTTCGTCTGAGTCACTACATTCCTGGCAGTTGTTGCGCAAGATGTTTTGAGAGACCCTTTTCAGCTCACCGTGGTTACCTCCACATCTATAGATGCATACAAGCACCGATGATGATCAAAGACGACCTAAAAAATTAACACTATTGCCACAGAAACAACATACTGCGCTTACTATTTATGAAAAAGGAATGGTTTGATTTTTTTTGTATTACTGCAATTAATGATTCATAAAGCACCACATTTTTTATGTTAAACTAGAATATAAATTCCTTGGTATTGCTGACAGGAGGTGATTCTCACTGAGAGCGAATGCAAATTGCCTCTCATATTCTTAAATTTTACAAATATCAACAAAAGAAAATTCCCTAGATTAGGTGAGGACTGGAATCTCCCTAAAATGCAATTGAAAGCTTGAGTTATCTTTAAAGAAACCTCAATAATTAACTGTTACGCAGCTCTTTATATCACTTCTGACAATCTCCATGAGAGGGATTGGCACGTTTTCAAACTGTGGGAAAAGGAGGAAAAATCTTGGATGCTTGATTTAGTAATTTAAATGACTTTGGGGACTCAGAAGGCCTCTGGTGTCCATGTCTTGCCCGTCTTCCCCTTGAGATGGCTAAATGCAGAATTCTGGTCTTGAAAACCCTGAAACCAGCCTGATCATGGAGGCCCCTTAATCATGCCCTTAGTTTCCAACATTTGAGTTTTGCAGCAAGATGTTCTCCAAGGCCTTGCTTACAAGCCAGCCCTTGATGGAAGCCCTAACTGGCCTTTCTGCTGTCACTCAAGGAAGCAAGGAACCAAACAAGTCTTGTAGCCCTGAGATATTTTTTTTTTTTGTTTGCATGGTCACTCCACGGCATGGAAAAATTAGACCACAAGCAATCTTGGTTTCCAGGGCTGAAAACTTGCCTTGTTTGCCCATGGACAAAGGGAAGTTCTGCAGCGAGGAACATCCCTTTCCAAAGAATGCCACAGAGAAGGCAGCTTTCTCTTACAAAGGCCTTTGGCTCTCTGCAAGTAGTCTGAAGGACGGGACTGTGACTCCGTGGAAGGCAACAAGGCATGTCAAAGGAACAGGATCTGACTCAAAAGCAAAACTACACAAGCTTGCAACAGCTGCCAAAAAATGCCTGGCTGACTAAGGGAAGAAGAATGCTGAGGGCAGGAAAAGTCCATGTGCTCTGTTTGGCTTGTTCTCTTCTTTTGGAAGATCACTAGAAGTGCTCCTTTTCCAACCCTGCCTGTTATAGCTGGATGCAGGAGCTTTGGAAGGCAGATAATGAGTCCAGATGTTATATTTGGCAGCTGTCTAGTTGTTTTCAGTCCAGCTCGAGTGCCAGGAATTGGAGATGGGCAGTTAAAAGTTTAAACTAAAGGAGGGTAGATTCAGACTAGGTATAAGGAAGACATTTTTAACAGTGAGGGTGCTGAAACACTGAAACAGGTTGCCCAGAGAAGTGGTAGATGCCCCATCCCTGGACACATTCAAGGTCAGGATGGCTGAAGCTCTGAGCAACCTGATCTAGTTGAAGGTGTCCCTGCTTATCGCAGGGGGTGTGGACTAGATGATCTTTAAATACCCATTCCAACCCAGCCCCATCTATCTTTCTATGATCATTCTGTGATTCTATGAAGCACACAAGACGTTGGAGTTGAATCAAAACCTCTAACTTGACCAATTGGTTAGGTATTAAAGTAGATGGATTATCTATTATAGATTACATTAGATATTACATTATGTTAGATATTATTATAATTACAGGAAATGAGGAACAAGAAGGAAATTATTCCTGTTACATGCCATCTTGCCAGTGGTTAATTGGTTGGGGGCCTGCTGGATGCCAGTGAACATGAAATGAGAATCTTCTGTGAATTTTTATCCTCTCTTTTCCCAGACTTCCCATATTTTGAAAGCATCTGCACGACGGATCAGTGGGTGTCATCCCAAAACAGATGACACTTCACTTCAGATATACAGGGCTAGAAAGGGATTCCTGCGTCTCTGACTCCAGTCTCCTGGAAACAAACTATTTGTTTTAGCAAATAGCTCAAATTTTTCCTTTTACAAGTGAATGTCTGTCCCCCTCTTTCAAGGAAGGTAAGTTTGACTTCTGAAAGAGCCAAAAACTAAAAATGGAACTTGAGGCATTGTAGAAGCTCAGGCATTAACTGAAAGAGACTGCCTTGGTTCACCCAAGTCACAGGGCGGCAGACCATGCAGGTGAGAAGGAAGCAGCTCTTTCTCATGAGCAAGGAGAGGAGCAATGTCCTGCTCCACCGAGGAGCTCAGCCCATAAATATCCCCCAAATAAACAAGATATTCAGTTTGTGACTTTTTACAGTCCTTTATGGACTATAAAAGGGACTATATCCCCGAGGAATATAAAGGAGGCTGTGAGGTTGGTGGTTTATTTGTTTGGGGATGGGAGGAGGGAAATGTTTGAAATTGGGTGTGGATATAATTTGCTTGGTCGATCCCTTTTTACACCAAGAAATTCAAGTTCTGCATTACCATCAGCAACAATCTGAGGAAAGCTCAGAAAATGAATGTTCTCTAGCAAAGAGGAGAAGAGATCTGTAATGGGAATGTTTAAAATGTGTCGGGCTTGTTTATGTCTCTAATGAACTTTCTGGAGACACGAAACCTTTGTGGATGTGAAATAGTTCACCTCAAGGGGTGCAATGCCCTTTCTCAAAAGTCCTACAGGCAAGAGATGCAAATCCTGATACTTCAACATTAAAGACAACCAGGAGCACACTGTTCAAGGGTTACAGGAAGTGTCCCAAATGTTGTCTTTGCCCATGCTGGTGCCGGAGGTGCCTGTGTGCCACCACTGCAGTAAGGAGCCCTGGGATCTGCCAGTCCTGTGCCACCCCAGCCTCACGGGCACAGAGAAATGCCAGCAAAACCATGCCAAGCAGCATGTCTTACACCCCCAGATCCTCTGTGATTAATTTACTTATTGATGGCCTTTCATAACTCCGTGGTCATCTTTTTTCACGCTGCCATTAATTATTCCTGGAAGCAAATAAAAGGGCCCACCGATATCTCCCCCTCCCTCTCGCCGCAGCCAGCTTTTCCTTAGGGAGAAAAAACTTGTGCTCGTTTGCAGTGGGACAATGCCGACTTTTGAACCTCTAACCACTAAACAAACAAACCTTGCGCTCTGCTCCACAATCCAAACAGGGTTTATTGACAGGCGTATCGCAGCAACGCATAGCAACTCGGGCAGCAGCCGGACCGGGGATCGATGCTGCGGGGGTGGCCCCAGGTGCCAGAGGACATCCCCAAAGGGACGGTACCACCCAAAGGGATGGTACCACCCCGGGCCACTGCCCCCAAAAGCCCTTGTGCCCCTCTGAGGAGATCGTAGAGGAAGGAGTGTGTCAGCATGCCTGCAAAACCCTTTTAACTCTTGGTGCAACTGCTCTCGTGTGGTTTAAGGCTGGTGCTGCAGAGCTGAGCCCCTCAGGCTGAGTGCTGCTCAGCTTTAGGGGTCCCCAGGAAAGCAGCACCTCCAGAAAGATCCAAGGACCCTTTAGAGGCAAAGAAGGATGGATCTGTCTCCTCTGGTCCAGAGCAAACCATGGACACTGGACCCAGCAGGATGTGGTGTGTGTCAAGCCTATGTGCAGTGAGCATGGGTGCTGCACCTACCTCTCCAGGCCAGACCTGCTTCAGAGACTGTGCACAAGGCAGAAAATCAAGGAGGTTCCCTGCACTGAAGGTGCTGCCTGCCACAGTTGTCTTCCCCCAGGCACAGGAGCCTTAGATCAGGTCTGCATGGCCAGCCAGCACTCAGCCCCTGGCCCAGCAAGCCATGGAGCTACATGTGGCCAAAACACTGTGTGGAGTTTTTGGGGCAGGTGCTCACTATTTCCCCAAACTCTCCCAGGCAAAGAGAACTTCCTTGTCTGTGGGGCCAGGCCCTGGCAAACCAATCCTCCCCCTGCAGTCCTGCAGATCCTGCTGGCATTTGGCTTTGGCTTTCAACAAAAGTGATGAGAATAGGGTCAGCAAGGAGAAAAACAAAGTGCCCCAAAGAAGGCAAATGGAATATCTTAAACATATTTGATGAGAAAAAAGGAAAAAAAACATGGGCCAAAATGCTGGAGAAGTCGGAAACCCACATGATGTGTTTGGGGCTGGACAGTGTACCCACCCATGCTAGGGCTCAGGCCCACACAAGCTGGTCCCACACCCAGCCCCCAGCACTGCAGCACAGCTGCCCCAGCCCAGCAGCATGACTCCATTTCTCAGCAGCTTTTCTCCCGTTGGCAAGTAAGAAGTAACACACAGCAAACAGCCAGGATGATTTGGCCTTATCGGCTGGACTTTTCTGGTTTTCATCTCCAGGTTGGTAAGTCGTTTGTCATCTCTGTCCTGGTCCCCACCATTTAAGCAGCATGTGGAAATGGGTCACAGCCTGTGCAAGGCAGGCACTGGTACCGCGC
>NW_010231126.1:6656-7114 GCF_000690775.1 Eurypyga helias
GTGGTGACGCCTACATAAAGCTGATAAAACCAAGGAGACTTTGGAAAAAAAACTCCAAACAAGCCAAAAATTGTAAGGAGGTGAGAAACAGCACATAATTTAACCAGCGGGACATTGCACACACAAGCAAGGCTCCTCACTCCAGCATGACGGGACACCTTTTTTCAGAGCAGACTCCATTTTTCCAATTTCTCTGCACTGCGGCTAATAAATCTGACTGGATGACTATCAGCACGGGATTTATGGGCTCTTTTACAAGTGTCTAACACTAAGCAATTCACTTCTGAACGTTTAAACAGTGCCTTATCTTGTCTGCTCTGGCCCTTAGGGCAGGATGAACATTTTGCATATCTACGGTTGCAAGGAAAAAAAATAAAATAAAATATAAAATTTAAAAAAAAATGTGCTTTAATTGTTTTTTTTTTTTCTGTTAAAATTCATTGTTAGCCCAACAACAT
>NW_010231127.1:0-2420 GCF_000690775.1 Eurypyga helias
TGCTGTGCCGAAATCCGGCGCCGAAGGTCCCGCGGGCAGTTCAGCCGCTCCGCCCAACCGGGTTTGATACGGACCCGTCACTACGGACCAGCTGGAGCGTCTCTCTACACCCCCGGATGGGGATTTCTGACACAGCTGCGGTACCGCCTTACGGTTCTGTGTTAACTGCCCGAATTACATCGATGGGGCGTCTGTATGCCCAAGTCTGCACCTGCTGCGTTGTATCAAGGGTGGCTGCAGGCGCTCCGTGGTGGACGAAAATATCTGTTTCTTGCTGGCTAAAATGACGCTCACACATTGCTAAACAAAGGTCCCAGAGAGCTAAGATTACAGGAAAAATTTGATTAGGCAGTGTTTTCTCTGTCCTTTCATCTGAGAAACTCTCCAAGCAGCTATTGGAAGGGATAGTATGTCCCGTCTGCCTCCTCTGAGCAAAATGAAATGGTTGAAAGAACCAGATGCCTTTATTAATTGCAATTTAAAGTTGGCTTGTGAAAAATGCAAAGCGGACAGAATCAGTCACTGAGATATACACAGCAGCAGAGGAAGCAGCAGGACTCAACAGGCTCAGGGATAGCCCCAAATATTTGCCTAATATCAGCTGCAATCAGCTGTATTTTTGTGTTTGCGTGGGGATCCCTTTGCACTGACACACAGTGTTTTGAATGACATTCTAAGGAAGAAGGGAATAGTTCTTGTTTAAATCCTTCCCCATGAGGAAGGGAGGAGTGGAGGAGAGAGGGCTGGAGCCCCTCTGCTATGATGAAAGGCTGCAAGAATTGGGCTTGTGCAGCCTGGAGAAGAGGAGGCTCCGAGGAGACCTCATTGCAGCTTTCCAGTATCTGAAGGGGCTACAAGGGTGCTGGGAGAGGACTTTTTACAAGGGCCTGTAGTGACAGGACAAGGGGTAATGGGTACAAATTGAAAACAGGAAGGTTTAGATTAGATATCAGGAAGAAATTCTTCCCAGAGAGGGTAGTGAGGCACTGGCACAGGTTGCCCAGAGAAGCTGTGGATGCCCCATCCCTGGAAGTGTTCAAGGCCAGGCTGGATGTGGCTTTGAGCAACCTGGTCTAGTGGAAGGTGTCCCTGCCCATGGCAGGGGGTTGGAACTAGATGATCTTTAAGGTCCCTTCCAACCCAAACCATTCTGTGATTCTATGAGCCGAAGCATTTGTGCGTCTTTACTCTTGTTGGCTGCTCGTCTGTCCAGGTTTACTATAGCTTTACATCGTTCAGTGCTCTCCCTTCTGCACTGCTCACGTCTCCTGCAGGCATTGCGTAGTAGGGCTTCAAGCCTCAAGTGGCTTGGAAAAGGAGGTTATGCGCTGCTGCTGGGAGGCAAACTAGGAAGTGGAATGGTTAAACCCAGAAGAAGATACCCAGATGCTTGTCCTCTGTAGGATCTCTTTGATCGTGCTCCATCACACTGGGAGATGCTGCCCTTTTTTAGCCTTCAGAAGATCAGTCTTCTGCAACTACATGAGTCACAGAGCTTTGTCTTTACAGTTAAAAAATATTATGCAACCCTCAAAATCTTGAGAGTGGGTAACAGCCTGTCCTCCAGCCAGCTTCTCTGTCTGATTCCCTCCAGTGTAAAAAGACAGGGACGGATTCCAGATTCACCTCCTCCATGCCTCCTACCCACCTCTCCTCTGCGTCTGCCAGTCTACTCTCTCAGCTTTCATGTCCCGTTAATAACACGAAGACCACAGGCAGTGACAAAACCATTCCCCCGAAGAATAAAAGGTGACCCAACTAACCTCTGAATCTTATGCTGTCTCTGTTCCAAATAAACTTCAAGAGACATTAAAAATATGGTACGCTCCCATCTGAGAACAGGAGCAGTATGTTGTCAGAGCAACAGAATAATTTAGCCTGAAAGTTAGGGGTTAGAACTGTATCCTTCACAGTTAGAAACAACTTCATGGCTACCTGGTCCAGAAATGAGGCCACTTAGGTCTGCAGTGCAGACTGTGTGCAGTAGGATTTCTCTATTTGTTGGAATGATTTTCCCCTGGGTTTACATTAGTCTGTTCCTAACCCAGATAAATACATGTGTGTACATGCACACTTACAGATGCATGTGTGTTAATATTCATGCTGAATTTATGACTCTTGTCTAGTTTGTGAAATCCCTTTTTCATCTTTAAAACTCAAATAAAAACTCATAAGTTTTTATCGCTATCTTAATTTGTTCTACCTCGTATGTAATTCAAGTCAGCTGTGGTTTTCCCATAGCAAATTTAAGCAAAGGCCTGGATATTGAGGGAGGAGGTGAGGAGGCTGGTGCTGATGAGGATCCGAACGAGTCTGCACCTAGAACATGCCCAGGGATCTTCCACTCTTCGCTGGGTTAAAAACTGGCAGAGCCAGAGGGTTGTGGTAAACAGATTGAAGTCCGGCTGGTGGCCGGTCAC
>NW_010231128.1:0-1526 GCF_000690775.1 Eurypyga helias
TTAAATAGAAATATATATATATTTGTGGAAGGGAAATTAACTAGAACTATAGGAAACATGAACTTTTTTTCTTTTTAATCTTGTGTTTTTTCATGGAACAGGGACAAATTGGAAGGAGATTAAAGTTTGTATCTAGCCTTTAGCTACCTGAGTATTTCCACAGTTAGTAATCTGCACACAGTTTTTATGTAATTGGATAAATATGAGGTTGGAAGGGCTTGGTACAATTACAGGAATCTATCAGAATACAACATGGGAAATTCAGTGTAGTATTTCTGAGGAAGCCTGTATAAATTTACAACAGGTATGAATTATTTTGTGAGACTTAGTCATGTATCTAAAAATAAAATTACACACTGTTGCATGGCTGTGTTATAAAGCTTATCTACCACAGGTCTTGCAGGTCTATTAAACTTATACATTGTAAATTATGTCCCCAAATATTTGACACTGTATACCAGGTTTACTTGATCAGAATAACCAAACAAACCTACAAACTCTCAAACTGCCTTAAATAACAGCTACCGCAGAATGGACCTCATTCCCTGCTGTGATATTCTCTGACTAATACCCCTTAGGAAGGATTGGTAGAGTAAGAGTTTTTTTCTATAATTTCCAATATATAGAGACATATATGTGCCTTTATATTGCAACAGATATTTTAGGCATGACTTTGTACGCATGCTGTTATATATGTGTTGGTAATGGAAGATAAAGAGACTTCTTAGACTGGCAAAATGAGATTCTAATCAAAATTCTTCTAATGGTCAAGGAACAGATCCATCCAGGAAATAAGGGCTTAACATTTACCAAAGTTCAAAGAGGTATCTTATAAGACTCTGTTCAGCTTTGTTTTATTCTGGATGTGTTAGTCTGCATAGCCTGAAAATTTGTAGTTTCTGCCTGTGTGTGCCTAGAAGTCCTCTATAATGGTTGAGACTTAAGTGTACTCAGGTGCCATATTGGATAGTTAGAGGTACGTGCAGAAGAGAGAAAGCATATTGGTGACAGTGTTGTGTTACTCAGAAACATTTGCACAGGGCTAATGGCATAAGTAGAGACACATCTGTTCTTCCCCTTACTCCCTGTAAGTACTCCTGACCAAGCTGACAAAATACAAGACCTTATATACTCTTGTATTCTTTGTTACTGTCTTTTTTCAATTATTATTAATTTGAAAAGCCTGACCTTCCCATTTGTCTTCAGCGTATTTTTTAATGTAAAGGACACGTAGAACTACATTGGTAAAACTGCATATAGTTAGTTTGAGCTTTATCTTTAATTTCAGCATGTTTAGTTCTAGAAAAATTCAATATATTTTCATAGAAAACATGATTAAGGTCAGGATTAAATTTATTCATAAACAGTGCACATAGAAGGCAGGTGTAATTATAACAATATTTATAAGAAATAAATATGCAGTTTAATCAAGAATTTTTCAGAAAGGTATTTCTCTACAAAATAGTAAAATATTTAAGTAAACTTATTTCTAAGTCTGACTGTAATCCGGAGAGGTGTGGCCAGCA
>NW_010231129.1:0-5360 GCF_000690775.1 Eurypyga helias
TCCCCGTGTGACTTGTCGGTACTGCCCGCGCTGAGGCTGGCCATGGCGCGGCCGGGGGCCTCTTACGAGCTGGCAGTGCCGCCCCGCCCCGCCTGCACCTACACGAGCTGCTACTGGTAAGGGCTGCCGGGGCCGGGGCTGGGGCTGGATGCAGGGCTGGAGCCGGGTCAGGAGCAGGCGGAGCCTTGAGGCGCTGGGCAGCGAGAGTCGAGAGCGATAATCGCGCATACCTCGGCTCGGAGGCTTATCTGAAGCAGGTGTGTGACCTGGAGAGCCTCTGGCATAACTAGAATTCACACCTAGCAGGCATCAACTTTTGGCTCGCTCCTGTTCGCTAGAAACAGGAAAAGAATAACCAATTCTTGTGTTTTGCAGTGAAGAAAATGTTTGGAAGCTTTGCGACTACATCAGGAGTCAGGATCAATACCCTTTAGAAGAATTTTATGCTGTTTTCATATCCAAAAAAAAGATGGTGAGTGGATGAGATGTGATCTGAATCCAGCTATGGAGAGATTCAGGCCTTTAGACCACAGCCCGGTGTAGGTGAGAGGTGGTCTAGGCCCTTCAGACCACAGCCTGACACAGGTGGGATGTGGGTCCAGGTGTTTTAACCACAGCCTGACATAGGTGAGACATGGATCCCCAGGCCTTAAGGCTGCAGCCCAGCCTGTGAGATATGGTCCAAAACCCTCTTGTAGCTCTCTGGCTCAGAGGCATGCAAAGCACACCACATGAGGTCTTTCGGTTATCTCATGCAGAACCGTGGGAGGAGGTACTATGTCCTTTGAGTTGTGGGGGCAATTCTTCCGTGTAATTTGTCAAGTTTAGGTGAATGATTATATTAGGTGGTCCAGAATAGTGTCTCCCAACCTCATGCTACTGAAAGACAAAAACTAGAGAAAACTGCAGCACAAGATGTAAGCTGATGAATTGGGTAGGTTAAGAAAGAACTGAACAGTTAACCTGAAATTCATCTGTATATATGTGAAAGGTTTTATTCACTTCAGACTTATTCACTTGACTTTCAGATTCCACTCTGGAAGCAGAAATCGGGACATGGAGATGAGCCTGTTGTCTGGGTAAGGCATTCTGTTCTCTCAGTAATTTCAGGTGCGTGCTTCTGTAGCTGTTAGGTGCAGGATCAGCAATGGACAGCGTTAGCCATCTTCACTGTAACAAACCATTAACGTTTGTGTTCCATCTGAACATAAAAAGAAACCTGTTTTTTACTGTGAGGATGATGAAGCACTGGAGCATATTGCCCAGAGAGGTTGTTGGAGTCTCCATCCTTGGAGATAGTCAAAAGCTTTCTGGACACAATCCTGGTCAGCCTGCTTTTGATATCCTTGCTTGAGCAACGAGTTGGGCAAGATGATCTCCAGACACCTCTTCCAACCTCAACCACTTTATTGTTTTGTATTAATGTTTATTCTCTTACAACAGGTTTATAAAGACCCTAAATCTGGTGCTCCTTTTTACCATTCACGATAAATGAACAGCGAGACAGGCAGTAAAATCTACAGGTGACAAACCTTAACATTGCTAAGAGTACATAACAGATTTGTGAAAATTATTATCTGGACATTGTTGAAGCTGCCAGCTTCGCAGAATATTAAGTAGGTGTTTGTACTGCTAAGAGGTAGATGGATGAAAATATCCGCGTAGGTCTGACAGAGGATAGAAAAATATAAGCAGTGTATGTCAGCAATTAAACTGACCCATAAATGGGGATTTTGGAGTGTCATTTCATCAATTAATGTAATTCAGTAATTGCCACTACAGAATTCTTTTCAAATATGTATCATTACAGAGTTCCTTCAGTTATGTGGCGTGACAAAACCCTCTGTTTCTTGTGGCAATTTCTGTTTGGGAAATTCTGCAAAATAATCTCCAAACTCTTTAAGTTCTGTGATTTCTCAATCATTAATTATCTCCCAAAATATTGGTATATTTATGGTTCAGAAAAGGTTTAGTCTAAAAGAGATCCAAGTGTTAGGCAGATGATCTAGATAGGAATAGGAAAGTCAGGAAAGACCACTGCAGAATGTGAATTTCTCATAAAAATTCATGGATCGAAAGGCATTTTAACTTAGATGTTTCAGTGGATCATAGGATATGTAAAGCTTGTAGGTTTTTTTTCCTTATACTCTGTAATAGGTTCTTCTAAATATTGTTGCATACATTTGTATGTGTATGTTGGTCTGGCAAAAGTAGTTTGCCCAAGATTTTTTTCATTCCAATAGCTTCATGTTTCTGTTTAAGATTGAAAGTGTCAGAAGACAGCGCTTCAACTTTTTTTGTGAGTGGACTTAACGTAAACTTTAATAAGCTGTTAACAGCTACCTTCAGTTTAATTTCGGAAAAGAGCAGCGTACATACGTGACACCTAACATAAGGAACTGCAGTTTCTCCAAACCTCCACCATACCTGTGTTTCTTACAAGTTAAGGAATAGAATCATAGAATCATAGGATGGTTTGCGTTGGAAGGGACCTTAAAAGATCATCTAGTTCCACCCCCCCTGCCATGGGCAGGGACACCTTCCACCAGACCAGGTTGCTCTAAGCCTCATCCAGCCTGGCCTTGAAGACATCCAGGGATGGGGCATCCACAGCTTCTCTGGGCACCCTTTCCAGTGCCTCACCACCCTCTCCAGGAAGAACTTCTTCCTGATATCTAATCTAACCCTCCCCACTTTCAATTTAAACCCATTACCCCTTGTCCTGTCTCTACAGGCCCTTGTAAAAAGTCCCCCCCAGCTTCCTTGTAGCCCCCTTCAGGTACTGGAAGGCTGCAGTAAGGTCTCCTCGGAGCCTCCTCTTCTCCAGGCTGAACAAGCCCAACTCTCTCAGCCTGTCCCCATAGCAGAGGTGCTCCAGCCCTCTGATCATCTTCGTGGCCTCCTCTGGACTCACTCCAACCGGTCAATATCATTCTGCACCTCAGAAGGATATAAAATAAAACTGCAGGATATAGAATAAAACTGCACCTCAGAACCCAGGTGTCAAGACAAAATAGTTGACTTGAAAATATGTGATACAGTAGCCAGAGGCATTTTTTTCCCAGCCTCAAGGCTATCACAGGAATTTGTCTCACTCTTGATGTGAGCAGTTTGCTGCTTTTTCAGTGGCATGCTGTTTTTTCAGCTGCTTCTGGCAGCTAAACACTCAGCACTCAAATTTACAGACCGTGTTACTGTAACAGGTACAACATCTCTGATTAGGAGAGATCACTAGATAATGTTAATATTAAGCCATCATCATGTATTGTTGCGAGCCTTTTGTTAGGGCTGGTCTAAGCCAAAAATGGTTATCTTGGTCAATGCTCGCATTTTGGTGTGGGACATGAAAAAGATTGGCTGTTTTCACAGGACTAGTGTACACTTTAGCTGTCCAGGCTTAAATCAAAGGAGGCTGCAGAGGGATGGGGAGAATACCAAGGTTTCTTGACAGGCACGATAGGTGAGACAGGCATTAGGAAATCTCTCTCCTGGTGCCAGAAATGTTACAGGCTTAGTACTTCAAGGGCAGAAAGCAGGATTTAAAGGAAGGTTTTGTAGTTTCTGCTTTAGGAAGCATTTTTTTTTTTACTCCCCTTTGCCAGTTTCTCATTAACAGCTGTTTAACTAATGGCAATTACTCTTCTTCCCAGGACTACCATGTTATTCTACTTCATGTTTCCAGCGGGGAGCAGAACTTCATTTATGATCTTGACACGGTGTTGCCGTTTCCATGTCCTTTTGACGTGTACAGTGTGGAGGCCTTTAGGTTGGATGACAGCCTTCATCCAGAATTTCACAGGTGACAACATAAAAGATGAAGACCATGAATGCTATTTCATTAAAATTAAGTTGAAGTTCCTTTTGTGGATGCATAGCAACAAAAGTTTTTTGCTATACTCCACTAAAAAAAATGCACTGTGTTGTTTTTCTAAAGCTCTTTACCTTAGTCCTAAAAAGCTCTATTCTTTAAAAGTGTAGTTTCTTGTTAAATAGTTAACGGCTTGATATGATACTGCTGACTTATGTGTTTAATGAAATCAATGCGCCTTAATGGGAGGAAGGGGTTCTTGTTCGAAGTGGCTAATGTGGTATCGTATGCACATGTCTTGATACAATTTTGCCTTATTATTTAGGAAAATCAGAATGATTCGAGCAGATTTGTACTTGAAGACGTTCGCTTCCGACAGATCCCATATGAAAGATGCAAATGGGAAATGGCAGAAGCCTCCTCCTTCATACCCTTGCATTGAAACTGCTGGTAAGCTGCCAGAGCTCCTTTTTCCTGCTTACGGTGTGGAGTGACATAGTCCAAGATGCGCACAAGAAATAAATAGGCTTCCACAACATGTGTCTGGAAACACATCCAGTTAGCTTATTATTTCATATGGGGGGAAAAGAAAAAGGGCTGTGAAGCATTTGGCACTTGCTTTTCTGAACGTGTAAAGTGTAGTATGCCTCCTGGCATTTACCATTATCAAACCTTAATTACTGCTCTTCATAAACTGAGCAGAGAATGAGAGGTAAGTAATACTGTTCTCTCGTTAGAGCACAGAGGCCAAATAATTTCCTTAGGGTGGCAAAGTGAATTTTTAACCCACTGCTTATACCACACTTTAGCTGGCAGGTCCCATCCTGCCAGAACAGGTTATTTTGACATGAGGAGGTTTTCAGGCTCTGCTCAGCGTGCTGGGTTTGCCTGCATGAGGTGTTTCAAGTTTCTCTACCGGGTGAATGGACCTGAGGACACTTCAAGGTGCCAGCTGGCAAGTCAGCTATTTTTTCCCCAAACCTTAAGCCTCTTCAAGTGTTCATCTAGATAAGAGCCTCTGGGCCGAGCAGAGGAGTAAAGATTTGCCATCTCTTCTATTCTGTAGAGGTGCTTAAACCACTCTTATCACACAGCATTTCAGCTTCCTAGCCACGTGCTTGGCAAGCTGGATAACACCATGTGTTTGTTTCCTCATTTTCTTCCCAGATAGAGGAAAGTGTGGTGAAATTTTTGCTTTGAAAGAGTTTTCATGTTACTGTTCTGTGTGTTTGGTTTTGTTGCTTTGTTAATAATGCAGTACTACTATGTATTTATGTTAGAGAAGGCAGGGTCAAAGAAACATGTTTTATGTTTAGGACCAAGTTTATTATGGTTTAAAGTTGCTGGGAAATCAATTCTCAATCTTTGCTTTGGCTTCTAAAGAAGCTTGGTGTTTTATGCTGGAGCAGAAATGCATTATGAACGTGGGCAGGAGCACAGATGTCTTCACTGTGAAGCTTTAGGTGTTTTCTAGGCAACCCAGGTTATGAAGCACCTTAAATTCTATTTCCTGGTCCTTATTTCCAGTAAGGTGTCGTGGTTTAACTCCGGC